>NC_134555.1:33788091-33807116 GCF_025594145.1 Primulina tabacum
GAAAGTCAAGGGGCTTTAAAGCTTACCTTATTATTCGAAAAAGGTTTGGAACCCTAGTTTTCGCCCCAACCTAGGTTAGGGGGTCGTTAGACCGTAGCTTGCTGCTGAAAAACGAATAGGCTAGCGCGGCTCGCTTCGCTCTTCAAGCTCCCCACCCCCTGACTCAACATCTATAAAAGAAAAAGGAGCCCTTTCTCCTTTTCATAATAATAAGGTAAGCTTTAAAGCCGTAGCTTGCTGGTTTTTCCATCATCCAATCCACAACAAATCGAATGAAACCTGGCGAAAAAGAAGTGAACACTTTGCTGAGGCTCTGACAAGACGTGTTTGTTTTTCTTCAAACCCCCAATCCGCTCTCGCTCGCCGCTACTAACGGGGTCTCGGTTGATTTCCCTTCCTTTAGCTACTAAGATGTTTCAGTTCGCTAAGTTTGAAAAGTCCAAAGAGCGCAGACTAGCCACGGAGCTTGGATACGGTTTCCCGATTGGAGATCCATGGATCACAGACGGTATCTCCCCATGGCCTTTCGCCTCTTCAAGCGTCCTTCCTTCTCAATGCCGGGGCATCCATCCAATGCATTCTTTTCGATCTTGTACCCGCTTGCTTCTAAATCTTACGTTTCGCTTCGCTACACTCCAACCATAGGCTACACAAGCTTCGGTGCGGTACGCGGAACACCAACCCAATCTCGACAAAGAAAATTCAAGTACAAGCAACTCCATCTCTTTCGGACCCTGACGTGAATGGCCGCTTTCTATAAATTGGAACTAAAAAATAGGCGTTTTTCAATTAGTTAGACTTCACACACTATATAAACAAATATAACAAGCGTGCGATACAAAGCATCAACCTACGGAAAAACGAATGACTATGGAGTGCAAGCCCTACACTAGATAGACTATGGGTAGTTCAGGTGCGCTTAAAGTATTATATAACGCATGCCGATGTTGCCACCAAGAAAGAGTTTTCTTTGACTGTGAAAAGAAAGATGTCACCGGGCGTTCTAGGGGCAACAGTTTGGCTGTTTTGCGTACGAAATTTCTCTTCAAGCCCTGTTCATTCACAAGCTACATCGGTGATTAAGAAGGCGTTGGGATTGAATGACAGAGCTTCTTTTTCTTTCGCTTGGGCGGATATCTGGTGAAGGTGAATAGGGTGAGGAAGGGAAAGTGCAACACTATGAGACTCCTTGGGCTAGGTCTCGAATGTATCTATCGAATTCTTCCCTAGAGTGGAAGGTGGGCATGAAAAGGAGACTTTGGGTTGGATGAGTTTGGAAGCTTGCAGCTAAAGGTGAACCTCTATTGACTTCATGTTTGAGAATGAAGGTCTAGTTTGCTGCAAAAGGTTTTTTCTTTTAGATCATCAAATAGCTACTTACTCTCAACTGTCGAGATAGGTCCTGCCTGTTCGAGTCGTAAGAGAAAAGGAGCTTTAGCTTGGCTGTGTAGGTTTCTAGGAAGCCGGTGTTAGGGACTTTCCAGTTTCTGGCCTAGCCCTAGCCGACTCTAGCTCATAGGCTCAAGTTCAAGTGACATACATGACGGCCAGTTGTGTTTCAGTACAATTGATATCGCAAGCAACTGGAATCAGTGACTTGACTTCAAGAACCAGACCTTCTAACATCATATTTTGTCTAAGCCACTTTTCTTATTTGTTCAAACACACCTTCTCGGTTTGTATGAGCATGTCCGCCTAGAACCGCTTCTAAAGCTAAAGATAGGTACGGAATGAGCCGGGGGTGAAGTCCATAATGAGAACATCGATTAAGAAAACCCGGCCTTGCCGTCTTTCCAAGCAGGCCCAGGCGGGATACTTAACGCGTTAGCTACAGCACTGCACAGGTCGATACGCACAGCGCCTAGTATCCATCGTTTACGGCTAGGATGGGGTATCTAATCCCATTCGCGCCCCTAGCTTTCGTCTCTCAGTGTCAGTGTCGACCCAGCAGAGTGCTTTCGCCGTTGGTGTTCTTTCCGATCTATACGCATTTCACCGCTCCACCGGAAATTCCCTCTGCCCCTACCGTACTCTAGCTTGGTAGTTTCTACCGCCTGCCAGGGTTGAGCCCTGGGGCGTTAAAGTTTTTTATTTTTACAAAAAAGAATCTATTTTTATACAATACATTAGACTAAGAGTGCATTGCACCTGGACGACTCATTACCGATCAAGCTCTGATTTCTTTTGAGACTTTCATTTTATGCGAAAAAAAGAGGTTCATTGGCCTAAAGCTCGACATGAGTCAGGCCGGGTGGAATGGGTTTTCTTTAAATAAATTATGCCCCCTATCTCTATAAATACAAAGGTGCTTTGGATAGGATATGGGTCAGTCATGAAGTGTTTATCCTCCTTTTATTCAACTATTTATGGAATGGAGATCCGGGGCAGAACTTCACTCCTGAAAATGGTATGTTGGGTAGGGACTCAAGATACCTATTTTTTTTCTGTGTGCGGGAAGGGCTTTCATAACATAAAGGCTTAGAGATGAATAAATTAGAGGTGACCTACATGGTATCCAAATCAGTATAAGATATCCTCCTATTCTCCTTCTACAAGGCAAGCACAAAAAAAGGGGTTTAGATCACTCCCTGACCCAAAAGAAAATGGCTTTCTAGCCTGGTCCCCTTGCAAGGAGTTGAACCACAAACACAAAACAAGAGTAACTGATTGAGGATGAGCTAAAAAGAAAAATAGGAATCCGGGGATGGGGACGGGAAGAGGATTTGGCTTGGGCATTTTTTTTTATAATAGGCTTACAAAGTCTTTATGCAAAGAACGTATTCGTGCACGTAGGCACTTGAGGTTAGAAAGAAGATGAAAGGGTAGAACCAGTAGCTGTGAAAAGAAGTAGGCAGCAAAGAGTGGACGAGTCGGTAGCTGCTCCTGCTCTTCTTGCTCAAGTATATTTCATATAGTGGAATATCTGCTTCCGCTTTTCGCTTTAGCATTGATCTTTCTCTCGGAATTGCTGCTTGAAAGAAGTAACCAAAAGATCACCTCTATCTACTGCAGGCCGTCTTTAATTAGTAAATAAAGTACCTGTGGGATTCGACTCTCCCTCCTTCCTCTTGATGCGGGGGAAGAGGTCTTTCTTGCTTTAAAGCTTGACTTAGAGCGCAGATGTGATGACTGCTCTCTCTTTCCGGTTTAGCCTACCATGGGAAGGGACAAGACAAAGCCTTCTTCAACATAGGATGATGCTGGAACTGTTCTCAAGGTCTCTCCCGACTCGAGGGTGAGAACGAGAATCGAATCGATTGAATCAGAAATTCACTTAGAGAGAGGCAGAATAACCGGAAGAAGGGCTACCGTTAGCAAGGCAAGGTAGGACGAAAGCCCACTTTTTCCTACTCATATTCAATATTCTTATTATTTTTTGGATCTTACTTTCTTTTGTGCCGAGACTGTCTTTGTTGAGCTCTACGCCTTTGCCCACGAATTGCGCCTATAACAGGGGATAAAATAACAGAATGACATTACCCCTTCGACGACTGACCGGTTCTTGCCCCTTTAATTTCACATGGAAGAGATCGCCTATTTAAAGTAATATGGAATATTACTCTCGCTGACAACGTACCTATCTTAGAAATTCCTCCTATATTTACTGGATCTTGGGTAACTTAGACTGAGATTGGAACTTGATTTGATCATTCGCTCCTCATTCTTAACGAGATGAGCTCATTCATTCCTCCACGGGGAGAGGCTCTATGAAAGAAGAGAATACGGAGCAACCTTCGCCTGAGACGGGGCTTCCATACTTTAGAGTGGACAGAGACTGATCCTAGCTTTCTGACTGGGCAAGCAGCTCCTAGACTGCTTTCAAGGTTCACGTTCACTACGGACGGAAACTCCTACTGGCATTCCTCGTTACTTGACTGACCCACAATCCATTGAATAAGTTAAGTTCAACCTGAGATTCCATTTCTACAGAAAGAGAGTGGGGAAGATCGATAAGCAAGTCATCCCAAAGACTTTCCGGTTGAAGGTACGACAAGGGAATTCCATGCTTTGTTGAAGCTTTCTTCTAAGCCCCGGAATTCAATTCGAATCTTACTCAAATAGGGAAGGTGAAGGAAAAAGATCTCTTATACGGCCACGCTCTAAGCTAAGTTTCTCATTAGATCACTCTTGATGTACTTCCGGCCGGCGCTACTATGACTGCACCAAAGATTATGGAAAGCGAGATCGCCTTACTGGATGGCTGGCATATCGATTTTTAATGGGAGAGAGAGTCCTTTCGATGTTTTCCGAACTCAACGGTGGTCTTACAGTCATCCATGGCCACGCTTATCCCTCGGGTTACTTCGCCCCCTTTACAGACGTTAACAATCGCAGCTTTTTCAACTGGAGCTATTCTCATTTCCTTCTATATGCAATACCAGAATTTCTCTTTCTCAAATGCCTTTTTTGGTTTAGAACCCAGTCGTATAAGAGAAATTGGATCGATTGGCCAGAACCCTACTTCTGTTTCACTGCTCGGGTTATCCTGAAGCTGCTAACCTGTCCCCTTCGACTGAACGACGGAATTGTTTCACCGCGCTCTACTGTCTTACGGGGATGAGAAGGATGGCCTGTTCTGTCTTCTTCGGACCCTTCTTTTCGATAAGAAGAGGCTAGTCTTGAAAAGAATAGGTATGTTCAACTAGTTATTTTCACTATTCAATAAGAATAGGGATTTTCAATGCTAGAAATGCCTCTTATCTTAACTGGATCACGACTCATAGAATCTATTCCTACTTGGAAGGTGATCAACTTATCCTTCTAGATTCACTTCGACTGAGCTATAGTCTTCGGACTTTCCCTCCCCCCTAATTCGACAGCTAACGACAAACCCGGCTCACACCGTTGAGTAGTTTCTTCGCTTCCCGCCTATTCATATACGGGAACACTTCCAGAAGTGAGCTACGGGCTATTCCCTCTAAAATATGTTTATCCTGAAGCTGCCTTTAAGTGCTTTCCTTGAGCTTCTCACTTAACCTTTGAGTTACGGACCTTGCCGCTTCGCCCCCTCTGCGCCTCAGTATTTCATTCCTGAAGCTTTCAAGCTGAAGAGAAAAACTTAGAGATTCTTCTTCTTCCCACTAAACTGAATAATCAATTACCTTTTAGGGGCAGCTTACCGATCAAACATAACATCTTTCAAAGAAGGCGTAATTAAGTGTCACAAAACTCATTCTATTGGTGTTTTCCTTACTATAGATTTGATTTTACGGTATCGAGAGGGACTTAGAAAGAGTGATTAAAGCTCTTTCTTTGTAAGCAAGTGGCCTTCTCGTAAACATCCTTCACCGCCTTTCCGGTCGAGCCTACCGATCTTCCTTATTTTAGGATGCAACTCGGATTCCTCCTTCACGGCTTGTATCTGGGAAATAATCAGCTTTCTGGCACCATCCCTGAAAGGTTGGGGCGTTTGAGCAGTTTGGTAAAGCTGAACTTGACTAGTAATAATTTATCTGGTCCAGTACCAACAAGTTTTGGGAACTTGAAAGGGCTGACTCATTTAGATTTGAGTTATAATGAGCTCAGTGGTGAGCTTCCTTCATCTCTTGCGAGCATAATAAACCTCGTTGGGCTTTATGTTCAGCAGAACAGGCTTTCTGGAAAGGTTGATCAGCTTTTCTTGAATTCCATAGCATGGAGGATTGAAACTATGAATTTCGGCAATAATTTCTTTGATGGAAAGCTGCCAGAATCTTTAGGTAATCTGTCATACTTGACTTATTTGGATCTTCATGGAAACATGTTTGAGGGAGACATTCCAGCAGAACCAAAAGAAAGGCTAACAGGGGATTCGAATGTCAAACCTGCCTCAAAAAAGAAAGAACCCGGACGCTGCTAAAGTAAAGGCAGCTTTCGGCGGACACAAGCCCTCGGGACTTGACAGTTGGACACCGGGAAGCTTGCCCCTTGAGATTGGGTCCTTCGTTTGGAACTGCCCTTTTCCTTTCCCCTTTGACCTGTGTCAAACTCGACTTTTGCTGTTGCCAGGTGGAATGATTTATTCAACCTCGGTATCGGCAACCAACACGCCCTTCTCTGTCGATTGAATCTTCAAACCACGACTCCGATCACGGTTGCCAGTTTACTTTCTCTCAGGTGACAGGGACAGGAGAACACTTCACAAAATGCGCTTTGACAGCGAGCGAGATCTTTGAAATTCAATCAGAACAGCACTGGGTGAGTAAGAAATAGGATTCTTCTCTGAGTCGCGTGGATCACAAAATGGATCTATGATTTCAAGTCCACTCGTTGATTTCGAGAAAACCGAATCAATTTTTGCCCAGCGATGCCTCCAACTCGAGATTTTGATTCATAGAACTGGCCAGCAAATGGATATTCATCCATCTATCAGCTGCGTCTTATTTAGTGAATGAAAGAGGGACTTCTTTCATAGGTAGCAAGGATAGCAAGAAGGGGTTCAATGAACGCTGCTGGTGAGGTTTTTATTCCAACTAGCGAGGAAAGGCCTCGTTTTGGTCCTGTAGAATGAATGTGAAAAGCAGAATCCTCATAATCGTATGATTCAGATACCTGACGAAATGAACAGATAAAACATTGGGATAGCTGGGATGACCTATTTCAAGATCAGATGATCCACCAGGTTGTCTGCTTGGGAGGGCTAACTCGGATAGGTCAGATACGAAGGAAACTGCCCAAAGGTCTGAGAGCCGCCAGCATCTCTATCAGTTGAGGCTAGCTCAACTTCTGCTTTGAATGACTCGGTCTTCGTACTTTTCGACACTGAGATAGGGGGTTTTACTTCCCTTGAGCATGGAGATCCGGGACTGGGCACGTCATATTCACGAGACGTTATAGATCCATTGTACACGCCGACTTGTTATGTCGTAACATCTCTTTCGCGACGGGATCTAGCGCTTCTAGACCCTCATACTCCATCAGCTGATGCCTCCGCTCGAGCGTCTGGCGGCACGCCGATCTATTTCACACGAGAGACCAATGTGGCAATCTTTCTCCAAAGGCGAAGTGCGTAAAGCGTTCGTGGATTTGCTGGGTCAACATCAGGGTGGTGAGGAGGGGCCGGCCCGCCCTGAGAAGAGCTCGTAGTTGCTTGAGCAATTCGATCGTTGTCAACTTGAGCACGTGATCTATGACCCCTTCTAAATGCGGATCTCCGTACAAGTGATCTCAAGTTCGCAAATTCGTTATATAAAGATATAAAAATGCTCTCTTTCGCTACTTCCACGACCCCCGGTATCACAGGCCTTCAAGCCGAGGTTTTCGAACGTTTTTGCGACTTCGGGCTTTCCTTCTTTTGAAGAGGCGGCTACAGAAGCGGAAGAAAAGGATTGACGTTGTGCCACTTCTTTTCTCTCTAAATAGATTGTTCCGTTCTTCTCGATCCGGTTCAATGGAAGAATTCCTTCACCCCTAGCGGGAAATCTAGAACAACCATCCTTTCCGCTAGCCGCCCTTTCGGCTTTCACCTCTATTCTTATTCTTCTGGTAGGCTCTATTCGGATCCCAGAGAAGGGATTGGATCGAAGAAGGCTGTGTGTGCCTATTAACGGTAATGGCGGATCTCTTCTATACTCTATTCCGGCTAGGTTAGGCTAGACTTAGACTTCATATGTAGGGCTGTAGTTGGTACCTAAGCTTATCTATAGCTATAGGCTGTAGGGCCCTAATTTGGGTTACGAACCTGGACACACAAATCCATCCAATCCATTGAGCAACCCCAAAACCAAGGCGGGCTTTTCCCGGTAATATAGGTTTGTCAAAGAGCTCCACTTTGAGATAGCGAACGCCCTTACTTTGGCATCTTTCGGCTCTAAGGTTGAAAAAAGAAGGAGAATTTCGGAGAAGTCCTCATGTTATGTAATCGATAGCTATAGAAGGGGGAGAAGGCTAATTGAGCCAAAAGAGAAAACAACGTTTAAAAACATGGTTGAAACCAAAGACGAAGATGGAAGAAGAAGGTTGAAACCTAAGATCAAATCCTTGATTTCATGATAAACAAGGAGAAATCAGTCATGAGGGTCTGATATCGCAAATCGTGTGAGATCCCGGCTAGCCATTGGACGAGCAAAAGTCCTGTTTCGACGGAAGTGGAACCTTGCCTAATCCAGTCTCGAGTCAATCTGCTCCAAAAGCGAGAACTCTGCAAAAGGAAACCCGTCGACTAAAACCTTCGCTCTTTTTTCTCCCTGAACAAATAGGTCCTTCGATTGCAGGCTGCACATTTGCCTTTTCCCTTGCTGGTACCAAAGTAGTGGGGATCTTGAGGCATCGTCTTCAGAAGGTGGTTTTGAACCGGAAAAGACTTTTCCGCTCTTTTCGCCGCCCGGACTTACACTCTGGAGCGTTGGGTCGTCAGTAGAAGACTCTAGCCCAGGCCTTTTCTTTTATCTTTCCTTAGCTTCGTGTCTCATTTATTACTTAAGTAAGGAAAGGTCTCTATTCGACAGGTATAGCTCTATTCGGGAGAGTTGGGAATCACAAAGCATTCTTCTGGCTGCAGGCGCTTACCGACCGCACAGACCGAGCACTATGTATGTCTTCCGCCTTGCCCCCTACGTCTGGCCCAGCCGTATGTATGGGCCATAATGAAAGAGATTTGGCCTACCGGACAGAAAGAAGCCATGCACAGCTACTCACTAAGGGCAATTCGCTGACCGGCGGCGATTGGGCGCTTACCGGCAACTGGTCGGGAAAGAGTCCTACCCGACAAACAAAAGCAAGAAGCAACCCACCAAACACTTGTTCACCCGCTACCTTACCCTTGAGGTCGTATGTAGTCAATATGTATCAAACCTAGCTAATAAGGAGCTATATCTCTGACTTCCGGGTCCTTACGCTTACGGCAGCACGTCATGATCAGTATATAGGACCAGGAACCTACGTTTCAGAATTCTGCTGATCCCAAGCAGTCCATCGCCGTCATTGCATACGGCAATATAGAAAAAGAAAGAAGAAAAGGCAGAACCCGTGGTGACCCTATTAAGGCTAGCGGTTTGGGGAAACTCTCTTTCCACACTGGGTTCAGTAGTCAATCCTTGTCAGTCCACCCCCCCGGCCCCATACTCTTTATTCTCAATTCCGTTGGTTACATTCGTATTCGTGCGTACGCTTTCATTATGGCCTAGTCTCTTAATTACCGTTGGTTTTGGCCCCATATCAGCAGCAGGTTCCACGCGATCTCTGGATGAGCATCTTCCTACCAGACTGATCTTATTCCCTTCCACGCTCGTGCGCCGTACACCACAATGATTTTTTCCATCGAGATTGCTCCAAGAGCTGCTCAATCACACCATTCCTATAAAGCTCTCTCTCCACATCGGGTTCAGTGCCAGTTCTTTGTCAGTCGTCCCTGGTTCCCTACTATTTATTAGTAATACACGGAACACGATCCTACTCTTGAAAGTGATATGGGTGAACTCAATTGCCTATGATCGATTTTCCCGTACACGGATATGCCCTTCTTTCTTTTTTAAGTTAAGTAAAGTAGCTCCTTCACCGCCGGAGAGCTATACGCCCGATTGACTTCACAACCTAGCTTACTCTCACCGACAGCAACTCAAAGTGCGTTAGAACAGTGCACTCCGAACGTGTAAAAGGATATCCATCACTGGCCCTTTAGAAATGTATAAATGGAAAATCAAAGTGCTAATTTCTCACTACAACTATAAGCTATCCGACCTTGCCAACTCTTCGATTGGGCTCTCTGCAATGTCCAAACAAAAATCAAAAATATCCTACCCGCCTAGAGAATGCCCTAATTGGATATAATGGAATTACACGAAAAGATATGTTCGAAACGGGAGACCGTGATAGCTCCTAGCCTGTCTTTCATTCTATCTTCCTCCAACTAATATCATAAGAGAAGAAAGAGAGTTCAATAAATAAGTCAATTAGCACAAGTACTCCAAGAAGCCGCTAAAGCCCTTTATGAATATGAATTCCGGGGAGGCGTAGAGGAAAAGAAAGCAAAATAAAGGTTCCAAGGTGAAACTTCCGAGACTTTACTTTCTGGGGTGGTTTGCTTGGTCTTGTTTGCTGACTACCACCTGCCGGAACACCTTGAGTGAATGCCGAGCTTGATCGTTCTTCCGAGAATGGCTGTGTAGAGCATGCATGACCATGAGGTCTTTCCTACACCCCTAATAGATAGAGAACCGAGGGTGGTTGAGTGAGCGGTAAGGCAAAAGTTTGCTAAGCTTTCGACTTTCCTCACAGCTTTCGGGTAATCGCCGAGAAGTGATCAACGCCGGTATGTCCGTACAACCCGTGTGCGTAGGCGCTAATAGTCATGTGTGCTCCTCCGCGAATCTTAGCTAAGTAGGACTTCTACGCCAAAGTCCAAAGTACAGTTGGGCAATAAAGATGTAATGACTTTCTCTCGTTTCACGACAGACTTTCGAAATCTATATTTGTTCATTTTGAACTCCATTCGTCACACCGAATTCTCTTCTTATATTAAGTTCTTTCTAGCCGAACTTTTGACTTTCCACTAAAGAAAGAATGAAGCAAACCCGAATACAGAATCGAGGCGGCTGTTCGCTTCGGAGGTGAAACTGCAAATACAAGGGTTTTCCCCTAAGTAGGGGCATAGTTTAGGATTACTATACCTATCCGTTTAGCCACCGATTAGAACTAGATTCCCGAATCTTCCGTCACGTTAACCGGGATAGTTGGGAGAAAGGACTTCTCACATTATATCTACCCTTTCTTTATAAAATAAATAATTGACAAGGCAAGATAGCAGAAGAGGAGCAGCTGTGAATGGAATATGGGCTGAATTGGACCCACTTCTCATATGATATTGACTCAACCCAGAACAGCCAAGAGGATTGAATGACTTCCGTGGACCGATCATGAGACCGATAGTAGCTTACGACGGATGTGAACCGGAGGTTGCGCCCATTTCTCCCGGAGATCCGCCGAAGGGCATATCTAGTATCAACCATGACACCCAACCCTTATGCTCCCTAGATGGTATCAAGCATCAAGATCAGAACGTGCACAGAAGAAGAACTCCCAGTCCAGTCCTTGCTTTCTTGGGAGCTTTCCTTATCTATCAGTTCTTTGTTTGTGACAACTTTTCCAATAACTATTTGTACCACGTGGTGAAGCCACTTCTTTGCGCGGAGGAATCCATCCCAAGCCAAGATCGGAGGGGCAGGCGTACAACGAGACATCGGCGGCTTCAGTCCTCTATGTCTATGCCCGGTGAGAGTCCCCTTTGCCGTCCGAAAAATGACTTCTTCAGAATGGTGGACGCCAAAATTCCCCATGTTTGGCAACTCGAGAATACGCCAAATCTGAGCATGAACAGGATTCAAGAAGATAAGCTCTTCGAATGTAAATATAGGACTGAAGTCGGTCACTCCCAGGGTACGTACCAGCCCTCGCCGTTCTTTGTCCATGCCTGTCTTACCTTCCTCCCCTCCATAGACAGAATATGAATTGGCTTCTCTTGATCAGAGAAGGGGGGCTTCGTACGCGTAACCAAATGTGTCCACTCCCACGTACTACTTTCAATAGGCTTCGCGGTGCCCATTCGCCACTTCCTCAAGCCCCTCGGCCGGCACATCCGGGGATGACCCCAAGCGCCTCGAAACGGATGGTTTAAATTCGTTGGTTTAAGGCCTTTTTCCAACCCCCGTCATGGGAGACCATTACTGGGTGTATAAAGGCGCCTTTTTAGGTCCTATTTTCTATTGATCCTTCATTCCGGCTTAGTCTTCGCAGGAAATTCAATTGTGGGACCACTTTTTCCGCCCTCTTTCTTTTTGCTGTCCCATCCATAAATGGACGATCCCCGGCATGCTCAGCCGAAGAAACTTCCTCGGGACGGCTATAAAGGACAACGGATCTTTTAGTCAATAGAGTGCAACCTGACGTCTGATTGCGTGCTTAGGGCGAGGCAAGTAAGTAGCTCGACGGATTCAGAGAAGACTTGATTCGAGAACGAGAAGGGTTGGAACCAACCCGTTTGCGCGAGACTTGTGGGTAAGCGGGCAGCGAGTCATGCAACAAGGCTCTGCAAGACCTGTTGTGACCGAGAAGTAGGAATTCTAGATCTGCCTGCCTCCCTTGCGCTTTTAGCAGAAGGGTCAATGATTCCGTTCACGCCGGCTGCCTTTTCATTGGCTCTCGGAATATCAGATAGTCACTTCACAAAGCACAAAGAGAGTACACATACATAGCTCATAGCTGGAGTGGAACGAATTCCTTCGTTAGGTGCGTCAAGTCACCCCCTGCGCTCAGCATCTTCATGAACTGACCTTGGTATCAATCCGATCTGTTGGATAAAATACTCATCCCCTCACCCCTCGCCAAGACAGCCGAGAAAGAGAACGCCTAGCGGGCCCTCCGCGCCCTCAAAAAGCGTAGAGAGTCGAATAGAAACTCTCGTCGCAGAGACACCGACTTCTCCTTCTATTCTAGCTAGCTAGTTTAAGCGGTCTCACCCGAACCACTTTCCCACAGTGGAAGGATCGAAATTCTGTTCACAAGTCAAGATCGACCAAGCACTCCGAACGAGATCAATCACTGAGCCCAGCTCATCAGGAAGATTGGATCCCCCAACCGTACATCATCCGACAGGTCTTGCAGAGCCTTAATATCAGACATCAAAGACAACACAGAATCCAAGTCCAAGACTGGAGTGATAATGCTATAGAACGTATCCTTACTTACCTTCTTGGCAAGGCAAACAACCTTTGCCAAGGTTCCGAAGGAAAGATAGATCTGAACTAAGACTAAACGAGTTTCATCTCTCTTGTATATAAGTTTTCGATGAAAAGAGGGGATATCCTAGGATACCCTGAGCGTGTCAGAAAGATGGGGTACGGGAAGTGAGTCATGGTGAAATTCTCCACCATAAGCCCTCTGAAGCGAAGATGCACACTGCTTTAAATAGAAAGCGCAATGCAACATCCCCCAATGAGGTACGGTACGACGATCAAACGATTTTGATTTTGCTAGCATTGGGTCATTGCTCAGGAGATGAAGAATCTGGGAGGTTCGCTCCGATTGATGAATTGCAAGAAATGTTCGTTGCACAGAAAAAAAGGAATACTTGAGACCATAAAAGGAATGCTAGGTCTTTTGAATGAAGGTCTTGGGAAGGCGATGAATGCACCGATTGATTGAAATGAAAAAAGAATAGGCTTACGGCCCGTACTCCACTGATCGGACTCCTTACATCAGGGACTCCAGCGATGGTTCAAAAAAGGAATAGGAATCCAGACATTTCCCTCATTATTCGCTGACGGTATCCACCCTGGATCCCGGGAGCTTGAAGAATCATGGATCTTGCACACGCCTCCTTTCTTTTCAACCCTAAAGTTGAATTCAATCATTTCCCTCTCTTATATAGAATAATGGCTAGAACCAGGGGAGGGACTTTAGACGGTCCCGAGTCTCCTTAAGAGGTGCTGGCCTACTTAGAGAATAGACACGTGCAGTAGGCTGTGCTAGTACTCAGCCTATATTCCCTTCTTGCTTGCTCTCCGTTATTGGAATATAAGATCAGGTGGTTGAGTGAGTGTTCTAAAACCCACGGCCTACATAGACAAGCCCTTCAAAAGGAAAGGACTCGACATCAAACCGGATGTAGTTCTCGCTAAGAGCTTAGAAAATGATAGAAGTCCTACTCTCATTTCATTCTCGTATGCGAACAGGATTAAACATTGATTGAATTCACATTCTTTTTTTCACAACGAAAAAGAAAAGTAGGACCAGCAGCATAACCAAAGATGGATTTGTGAATGAGAGGTAGAGCTTTGCTAGCGGATGGAGAGTCTCGAAGGGAGAATGCGCGGCGAACCCGCCCGGGGACAATAGGGGACTTAGCTCTTCCGTAGCCGTTTGAAAGCTTTCGGTCGAACTTTACCCGCCGCGGGTAGAAAACTTCGCTCTCTCTCTACTAAGCATCGAGTCTAGCTTAGCCGGGAGTGATTCCGCAGGAGTTTGGTCCAATTCACGTTGGAGTGATTGGATATAGCCTGGCTCCATCATTTTGCAAACATCAAATTGCCAATGCAATAAGAGCCCATTGAGTTTAGATAATAAGGATAGAGTCCGGGGATCTTCAATTTCCCCAGCTATGTGAACCACACTGGAACAGTAGAAAGGGGGCCCTAGATCATGCCCTTGAGATAGGGATTGAGGGCTAAGCCCCGACCACGACTGAATGAAAACAGAAGGTCACACAGGCGTAGATGGGGACCAAAGGAATGAGTCTCTTCTGTGCTTTCGGACTGAACCAAGATGGCAGCTAGCTCTTACCTTCCCCCCTCGCCAAGCGAGTTGTTCCGCTTTCCTAAAAGCACATCTTATCCCACTCGTTACTCTAGCGAGAAAGGTTCACAAAGTGGTTGAGGAGGGTTTCTAGGTCTTCTGCAAGCTGATGTTGTTGAAGGTAAAGAAGACCCTCTCTTCCTGGCCTAATCCAATTGCCCGTTCGACGTGATACCCGAAAAAGCCCTCCCAACTCCTAGGTCTAATAGCTAATAGCTCTTTTGTCAGCTCTTTCGTACCTAACTAGGTTTTTTCTTTCGCTATAGAATTCCCCGGTAACTATGCTTTGGGGCTCAAACTAAATTCCTCACTCTCTTTCTGACACAGGGCTGAGCGCTCTAGAAGCGAACAACTTACCCTCGCAGGGTTGATGAACCTGCCTTTTTGGCTTGTTGTGAAAGACCGATGAGCATATGGAACTTAAGTTCATACTCAATTTCTTGAATGTGAAAACAGAATAAAAAAAGAAAGAAATTGCTTTTGCCCTCACACGAGCAGCGCGTAGGTTATGTCCAGATCTCAGTCTATCTTGTTGGATTAGAGGTAGCAATAAATAAGGAATTGAACTGGCACCGGACAACAGGTAATTCATTCTATTCCATATGAATATTCTACATCTGAGTTTCCAACAGATGCTGATGCGCCGAAGAAAGAGGTATGGGACGGAAAGAAGAAGAATGCAGCTAAAGCAGAGTATGCTGAAATTCAGTCTATTGCTAATTCCATTCCTTTCCATTAAATGATTTGACTCCGTTAGTTCAAGTAGGAATTCCGGTTTATGGTTGTTAGATAGAAGTCAGCCAGTCGCTAGCAAGCAAGTGTTCCAGTACCAGTAGCTGTCCAAGGAAGCAAGGCTAGCTGTCTATTCCTAGTAGCGCTGAAGTGTGCCAAGCTTCATATATGAAGTTGAATGATCCGCTACATCTTGTCCCCTTGCCCTTTTAGGATAGAAGAACTCTCTCTTGAGTTTCATAGTTGGTGGGAACGTCCTTTCTACCCATGTCTGGTCAGTATAGTATGGCTTTTTCCTCGAACTTTCTCTCATGGGCTTTTCTTTTCGAAGCTAGAATGTTGAAAGCCGGTAATCGATTGGCAAAGCTACTTCTTTTCGGAGAGATAGAAGCGAAGTTGGACTTAAAAGCCTCGAGGGCTCTATCAAGGAGAGCGAGCAAAGTCGGAGTATCTGTTAACAGATATAGGATGTGTGAACTTAATAGTGAGGACTTACTTTATTCCAATTGGAAATATTCTCCAAGGTTGCTTGCTTACTTTACTACTTTGAAGAGTGAAAGCAAAAGCATAGAGACTAGTTAACTCACAACATTTATATAAAATATATAGAATCTCTCTCCAAATGAACAGGTAATTTAGTTTAGTTCTAGCTAAATTCGTAGGGCATAGGCCAGATTCCCTTTTTTCAGCAGTAGCGGTTTTAGTCATCAGTCATCATTCTCATAGGAGTGGAATGAGGGGGTCTTAGCCGACATGTGCCTACTCAACTCTCCACGAAAGTTGGCTACACCTAACTATGTCAAACTCAAAAGAGAAGACGCTTCCGCACTACCCCATTAGTCCCATTCTTGAGTGAGCTACCCCTCTTCTTCGTTTTGCTTTTCTGTCCAAGACTCTTTCTGGGCGGAATGAATTCTGCTGGTATTTAATACAACGATCCTAAGCAGTTGGAGATGCCAAATGCGCCTGCCCAGTCTCATCTCGAAGACAGAGACCTGTTTTGGAAAGGAAGCCCTACCCGCTCCAGTCCCTCATCCCATCTCCGAAGAAAGGGCCAATACCAGCAAGAACTGGACTGCCTAGCTGATAGGTTAGCTCGCTCCATCAGGTATCGGATATACGTCTCAGCTATAGGAAATAGCATCGGTGAGGAGGGGGAAGATACTGCAAGGATTCTGAAGACGAAGAAGCTTGCATGTCTATCGGAGAGATTAGTTTGTTGACCTGCTATTGGAGGCCGGTCGTAAAGCTGGTTCGCCGGCAACGGCAGCTCGTGGGTCTGTGTTAAACGATGGAGACCCGTGTAAACTTAGGTCTAACGATCTTCCTGGTCCTTCGGGTTGAGGAAGCTATCCTAGTTGCGACCCCGGTTGAAACCCCAGGCCTTAGCCAGAACATGATCTAATTGGTCAAGGAGGTACCAAAGACAAACCAAGGTTCGTCGAGAAGCGAAGGAAGACTTGAACTATGCTTAACACATGCAAGTCCATTCAACTGGATTCCGACCCTATTAGATAAGGCCTTCTGAAAGGAAGCTATGGCTCGTTAAGCTTAAGCGGAGAAATACCGTATTTTCATGTCTCGAAAAGAGCTTCTTTTCGGCATCTCCTTCTGCCCTGCTGTGAGTACTACCATCGATTATGAACATCCTGACACATTTGAAAGAGGATCCTCTTGTTCTACCCTGTTCCCTGTATTCACGCTATGCTTCCTCCCTCCCTCCAACTCGAGTACTCTGTCCAAGATCCGAGGTAGCTCCTTTTGTTCAACCACAAGGATCATGCTAAAAGGGGATAGGGTCCGTCAGCTGGCGCACAAATCCTAAGAACTCGTGGACTTATCAGTATCGCTCAACTAGAGTGATTAGTCTTTCCTCTCGTTATACCTTCTTTTTAATCCTGTCAGACTGTGAGTTTTTCCTTGCTCTGTCCACTTTCGAACGCTTCAAACCTGGGCTGGGCGTAGAAGGACTCATCCCTGGAAAGGAAAGAAGGAATTATACATAGGGTACTGGCTAGAGGGGGGACAACTTACTCGTAGCTAAGGGCGTGCTCCTAGTTGTTCCCAATTAATGATATTTATTGAATTGCCTTAGTTTTTCAGTGGGTTGGCGAAGACGTGCTCGGAACCAATACTCGAAACTCAGACAGACCACCGATCCCTGATCGTTTACGTTCTGGGGAGGCGCTTTCGCCCAACCTCTTGCCTTTTCGAGGGCACTGCCCACTTTCTGAGTCATGTGTCATGAGCACGGTGGACTGAATGGAGGAACATGAAACCAAGCTCCCTGCATACCATCTGGATTCCTTATTCTCTTGGGACTTTCTAGTTAGACTTTCGGATTGGAAATAGGGATTTTAGGCAAAAGAGTCCATACCTCTCTCTACTTTAGGATGTTCCGTGGAGACCTCGAATCCTTCATAGTACTGAATTGAGCTTTCTTTCCTACACGTTAAAAGGTATCTTTTCCTACCAGTCCCGGCCCCCAACTCTACAAAGGAAGAACACAGGACGAGAAGAAGGCTCGGAGGCAACATCCAGAAGGATAGGTTGTTGAGCCTAAGGAATGCCATATCGGGGGAGCCTATCAGGATGGGGATGAAGCAGGTTCCAAACTAAGGCAAAAGTATGGAAAACTACCATTACTTGGACTGATTTAGCTCACTACTGGAACTAAGTAAAGACTGTATTAAATGTATTTCAACCAAACTATTCTATTCCACCAGAGTGGAATGTTACTTAGCTCTGAATCAGACTTACCCGATCCCTCAGATGCTGCTTCTACTTGAACTGAGTAATTTGAATTGAAATTCCCCGCAAAAAACCAATTAGCAGAGCTGTGATGATAAAGGATGAGCAACCCTAGCCTACCGAACGAAAGGAAAGAGCCAAGGAAACGACATGTAGTCAGGAGAATCTTAACGGGAAGACAAATCAAATCTGTGACTACCAAAGAATGAAAACAGAGGCAACACATAGGTTGATGCCTCAGAATACATAGGTGTCTCGGTCATTATAAATGCTGATCAGTGAAGACGATAATTTAGGTGTAAATTACTACTTGAAATTCCATTCCTTTCTCGGGTGGGAGGGTTTAGAGCCAGTTAAGCCAATGGCATATCTAGCAGCAGCTCCAGTAGTACTAGCTACATCAGTAGATCATCGATTAGCATACTTCCCCTGAATAGTCTATGTGGCTCCCCAATTTCTCGGATGGATCAACGACCGCATTAAAGTCACCAGCCATAAGAATTTCATTGAAATTAGAACATCACGTAGGGCTTGGAAGGCAGCTGTAAGGTGTAATGGCTCTGGCGGTTGGTGGATGAAATTTGAGTGCAGTTGGCACACCTGCCATTTTTTTTTGGCTGGACTGAAGCCGGAATACGAGCTGATCAAAGTCCAGATCCTTGCAAATGAGAACTTGAGAAGAAGAGACAACGTCCTTCCAGTTCTACTCAATGAGGAAGCAAGACAGCTTGCGATGAATAACCCCATGCATCACATGAAGCCTCCGCCCTTTTGGCTAGAGGCCATTGATCCTTTACCAATCCAATCATACAACTCAGAGTGGAAGAGGAAAGAATGGGGGGCTTAAACCGGCCCGTTTGCTCTCATTGTGGGAAGCCAAATCATACCGTGGATCGATGTTGGGAACTTCACGGCAAACCATCTGATCTTCCCAAGTCCATGGAAAGGATAAGGGAAATAAGCCCGCATACGCAGCTGTAGAAAAGCCAACTAAGCTTTTAGAAGACCCACTAACAGAGCCGTTGACGGTGATGTCCACAGAAGCCCTAGGCTCATTACTTTTTGATGCGTTGCAGCCTGCCTTGAGAAGACATCTCAGCAGATTGCTTCAACCCAAGTTGCACTAAAGTAGGAGGCTGCATAGCTGTAGCCTTAACGTGTTCAGGAGGAACATTCCCTAAAGGAACAATAATAAGAGTTTTCTCCGAGGAACTATTATTCAAAGAGATTTTAGACCCCACCTCATTTAATGCATGGACACTTTTCTCTGCATGAGA
>NC_134555.1:33812335-33816340 GCF_025594145.1 Primulina tabacum
GTTTCACTAAGATTTCGAAAAGCGGTCCCGAATTCAAGTTGATTCTATTTCGCCTCTTCCTCAGAGAAAGACGATCAAACAATTCCCAATCATGGTCCTTGCGGATGGGATCATCCATATAATATACAAAAAGAAACTCCAGATATTTGATATCTTTCTCTTTGAATAAGATCTCAATTCCAGCGATGGTTTCATTAGATATCTTACAACTAGAATCCCTCTTTTTTCCGATCCAGTTCCTCCACCACCGCGAACCCCAGTTAGATTCAGGCATGCTACAATTTTTAGTTATTGGGAGAACCCAAGTACTCTCTTTCGGATTCAGGAAACAACTCTCAGAGATCTTTTTTCCTTTTGGAAGATACAGGAGCGAAACAATCAACCTATTGATATTGGAAGACCCAACCGATTCTTCCAATGTATCATTTCTGGGTCCAATGGAATTCATAGGTATAGGAAGAAGCCCCCTCAAATAGAGATTCTTTCCTTTGACCATATTTCGATTGTTAATACGATATATAAGGACCGCTACTACAAAGAGTATTACACCCTTGATCGTGAAATATCGATTGCTTGTTGAACCCTGCGAATTGCGTGTAAAGTAGGATACTCAAAATTCGGGGGTCAAAGAGTTTTAGAAAACGTTCTTGGTGGAAAAAAATGTGAATGAAAGACCCCACTGAATTGAATTGGGTCCATGAATCTAAGAAATAGTGAGAATTCTTGATCTCTCTCAATTCGAAAATCCAGGATTTGAATTGATGTCCTTCCATTGATTTCTCCTAAAGATTTCATTTTAATTGGAATTTGGTTATTCACCATGTACGAGGATCCCCACTAAGCATCCATGGCTGAATGGTTAAAGCGCCCAACTCAAGGCTTCCTTGCTCCCTCAAAGCAATGAATGCGCTCAAAAGCACGCCATAGCACGAGAGAAAGTTTCTGCGCGGCTGAAGACGGCATTGAACGGTGGTACGTACGGCTTAGAGCCAAGGCATTCAGAGGTCTCCAGTCAGAGCTCCATCTAGGAAGTGATAGCTGAAAAGCTACTAGCATATCTGGGTCTAGAACAACAAATGGGAAGGCTCTTTTATTTCTCCTCACACTCACGACTCTCATGTATATTCTTCCCAAATCCTAGCGTCAGCCACCATATTAAAAGCTACGCCTTGTTGCTCAAGCTGTTAGCGCGTAGTCTGTCTTATATGCCTCCAAGGGCGGTGGTGGGTGTAGTACGCACAGGAACGCGGTTGAGCGCTTAGACCAAGACGGCGACTCTGACCCGTATGGTTAAGACATCCTTCCCCTGGGATTGTGAGAAGCTTCATTTTTGATCCCTAAATAAAATCACTCAATTTGAGCTAGTTATGACCTCGGACCTATTGTAATGCGTTCCAACAGTTTCGCCTATCTCCCTTTTGGTGCAAACTCAACCTTTTCTTTTCAATCATGGAGGGGGCTTCGTCTTAGCCTCAACAACTTCTGCCTTGTTTACAAGTAGGATGATTTCCATGGAGTCTCACTATGGGTGTTTGATATCTAGTGTTCTTTCTTTTTTAAAGCATGATTTTCCTTGTGATTTCCATGATGGTTTATTTGCTGAAATTAGGTATCTATTAATCATGCATTCACGTAGTCGTAATCATACCTTAGTAAATTGGGTTTTCCATGATCTAGCATTTTTTTAGGGGGGAAAGGCTAATATTTTATTGATCCATGTCATGCATTACAATATCAGCTAGAAAAGAAAAGATGGGAATTCCTCAACCGTATACTATTTCGAACAGCGACCAAAGTGTCCTTACTCGCCTTTTTCTCGGCTAAAGCTAGCTCTGTGATCTGCTTTCTTTGTTCACAAGCTCTCCTCTCTCTGTTTAGGGTCAGCTCTCTTCTTTCAACATAACACCATAGTAAAAAAAGAGTGTTTGTTCTTGTATTTAAGGTCAATCCTTGGATACCAAGCGTGGTCTTATTTTTAGCTTGGTGCTCAAATAATTAGTAATCCTAAACTCCGGTTGTTCCCCCGGTTTGGATACCGTTATCTAAGACTATATAGACTTAGGAAGACCTATTCAATAAAGAAGATGAGTGTAGATTAAGCATGCCACGCCTTTCCAATCGGTTAAGGCCATCCATTGGTATTGCTTCGACCCATTTGGTGAAGTAGTCTGTAGCGGCGATAACAAAATGGTGACCATGACTAGAAGAAGAATTGGATGGTCGAAAGCGGGTGTGAAAGGAAGACGTTGAAGGGGCATGGATGAAATCCCCATGAGTCTGACACTCCTTACGCCTACGCACTCTATATGCTGTCCTTCTCCCCTTCTTCACATACAAGCTAGTGATCAAACTTCTACTGAGTCAACTAGAATTGGTACTCCGAAGTCTACTTCCTGCTCTAACCCTCCCCCGTGATATCTATAAAACTCCCAACATTTCCTCCTAACATTTAATAGAGCTGCTTAACTTCTAGCCGGCCTTAAGTCCTCTCTCCTCGGAAAAGTCAGATTTTTATTCCCAACGACAAAGGAACGAGCATTTTCGGGGGCCCTCGAGCAAGAGGGAAATTCTCCGTTACGAACGATTCAGAGAAGGGATTCCATCCAACTCCTAAGACTAAAGAAGAAGATCGGAATTAATTACGAATGGCGCGTACTATCCGCAGATAGGGAACGCTCTGCCGAGTTCCATTCGTTTCGATCTCATTCAAATATCGGGTAAGGGTATGTTCCCACAGAAGGAGCACCCTAGTAGGGTGGGTAAAGAGGAGTCCTCTAATTTCGTGGATACGAAACCTGATTCGATTGGGGTCATAGCCATCCAAGACTAAAGCTGCTTCGATATTCCTTTCTATCGGAACGAAAAAAGATCCATAACAAGGGGCCAAGCGTACCACCTCGTTCAGGAACAAGGGATATGGCAAAAGAAACTTACAACAAAAGAAGACTCAGCCACATTAGATAGAAAAAATGTTCCCTATCAATGCAGGTCCTCGATAAAGAGGAAAAAACTAGAAAAAGTACTCATACCTTTTTGCTATCAAACGAGAAGAATTCCTTATCGCCAATGATGCTAACCATACCTCCCTTGCCTTTGCTGAGTTAATGGTTCAATTAAATCATACCTGCCCAGACATGTATCAAAAACCAATTACAATCACGCCACCACCGATTCACCTTCATTCTCACATAGCGAGCACCTCGACACCAGAGCTGAATCTTTCTCACTTGCAAGGATGCATCTAAAAGAACTCGGTTGATTAGCGCAAACCACAGAAAAAAGAGTTCTTTTTACTCCAGATTTGACTTCCTCCCTATGCAACACAAGAAAGCATTCCAGGCTATTCCGCCTGAACCAGATCTAGAATCTGTGAAGGATGTCATGAGAGATAGGCTTCTTGTGCATCGCCTGGGTCAAAGGCATGCAACTGTTTCAGAAGACGAAATAAACAGAATTGTTGATCTAAAGGGACAAATTATTGATAGAATGTCTCAATTGGATGTCAATCCGTTCTGGAATCAACACAAAAACACAATAATCCGGGATTTTTTAAGGCCTCCCCGAGGAAGCGAATTCAAGATCTCAACTTTGGAGGCTAAATTGCAAGATTTGTTTGGTGAGAATGCCACGAGATCCTCAATATATAAGGAGCTTGTGCGGGCTAGAAAGTATTTCCATATCGACGGACCATTTCGCGCTCCTCGAGGTTGAGAATTCAAAAAAAAAGTATCAATTTATGAATACCATAACTTAAACTTTCCTTCCGTACTACGCGAGGGGACCCCCTGTCCTAGAAGAACTATGATCAAATTCAAGCCTCGGAGTCTAAAGAGGAACCCCTTTAGCCCGAGAAAAGGGGGTTTAACAAATGGTGGGCCACAAAGGTTTCTTCGTCCTTCTTGACTCCCTTGATAAGCTACAAGGCGGATAAAGTGGGAACACTAGTCTTCACATTAAGACTTGGAATCATGCCTGGTCTTCCAAAGACATTTATTAGCTTAAAGC
>NC_134555.1:33821782-33823338 GCF_025594145.1 Primulina tabacum
TATGGTTCCACTCAGGGCATTCCTCGGATTCTACTGAGACTTGAATCGGGCTGCTCAAGCAGTTAAGTCAACTGAGGCGGTCTTAGGCATTCCAGAATAGATTTCACCTATCACTGACAAATATACACCAAACCTTTGAAGGATGAGGCTAAAGTTCGCCATTCCTATTATTTATAGGCTTTCAGTCTCCTCAGAAGTCCGCTCTTCTATCTTCGCAGAATTCACCTGGGTCTCTTACTCACCTTCGCGTCTAGGGCATGATGTCTTTATTTAGGATGATTCAATCAATTGGTCAATCGTCTTGTTATTCTCAATCAATTCTTCCAGGCCTCTCTACGGGATTGGAAGAAGGGGCTTTCACCCAAATGAGTTAGAGTTTGTTCCTCCGAACCGTGTCATTCTCGAAGTATGGCACAACACTCTGTCGAAAACACGAGGCGGGAGTGCGTCGAAGCATGAATTGACCTAGCGACGTGAACCTTGGGGAAGGAAGAGGAGGAACTCTCGGGGCCAATTGTTGTTGGATCTGGCAAGATCAAGTGCACTTCGCCTTCACTCTTCTTTACTTCTCCTGTCCACTATGGCTGAAGTCAAACTAGACTTTGAGTTCCTCTTTTAATAACATAAAAAAAAAGCATTCCACAGTCGTAGGTACCGACACCGGTTTAGTTACCATAGCCCTAGTCTTTTAGCGGACTCAAGGTGACTTCTAACCAGGAGTTCCTCAGAGCACACAATAAAGAGTGCCTCAAGCGGCCCGATTATGGTACTTCTAGTAGAAGTAGTAGTAGCAACAAACCTAGTTCTTCGACCCCGACTCTTCGTCCGAATGGTTGGCGGCGCTTTCCGAAGGCGCTGAAGGAGGATATTGCAAGTGGTCCACTCTCTCATCTACAACAGTGGATCAACCCGTTGTCCAAACTTCAAAGTATTTTACAAAATAAAGCGTGCTTGAAGGGCCCCGCCTCGCGGAAGAATATTCAACTTCAAGCGCTTTCGCTCTGGAAACCTCTTTTTGCCGGGCTCGGCCAGTTGCCTTTAACGATTTCTTCGGCAATGGCTCCCAATCGGGGGTACACCGCCAAGCTGCTAAGATCACCGGAGCGGGTAATGGGACTGGGGGACGCGATGCGAGAAAGCTATGAATTGTCCCTTTTTACATTACAGCTTGGGTTCCCGTGCGTTCACCCGAATCAGACGCACGAAATGATTTCCGAAGCCTTCAGGCAACCTGACGTCTTCGATCCTCTCAAGCTCCAGCCCGCGAATCGAACAGTAGCTTTGGCAGTAATGGTTGGCGTTGTACTGCTACAATCTCCTCTCTACCTACCAGCGACCTCAAAAATCCAATCTACAGCGGCCCAACCCAGAATCGAGTTTATAACCACTGTTCAACATCACCTTAGCAACCATCATGCTATTGGCGGAAATCTTGGGTCTTGCTGGGACTGATCCTTCTGCGACATAATTTGCTTGAACAAGCTCGAATGCGTTCCACGCATTAGGGACTATGTCGTTCTCCACGTCTATGTAAGGAATTGCTGGGGATCGGAGGA
>NC_134555.1:33823961-33824416 GCF_025594145.1 Primulina tabacum
GTCAATCCCGTCTCTTTTCTGGATTTTGAATTGCTTCCTTATATTACGAAAAAACCGATTATTAGGTGCGCTCTCTCTTACTAGCTCACTGCTTTAGCGCATTTCCCTCTCTTCGCGCTATTGCTTACTTCGCCATAGGGCGGTAGTAAGAAGCTTGATAACACCTTCCACGCCCCATGATGGATTTACAGGTTGTACTTTTCCCGTTAGTCCATAAGGATCGGACACCCATATTCCAGGACCATACAAGCCTGTTACATGAAATGCACCAAAACCAAAGCAAGCCACCCCGGATAGAAATAAATGAATTCCAAAGATCTTGGGCAAATCCGAAGAAGGTTTTCCTGTACAACTCATACTTGAGTTATCTCCATATACTGATATACTCAAAGAAGCCTACAGCTTCATTCAGGAGCAGGTTTCCCCTGTAAGCTCCCTTCGCCATGCTTTTCAGC
>NC_134555.1:33824516-33829852 GCF_025594145.1 Primulina tabacum
ATTTCACATTTTCTTATGAGTAAGGAAGTAATCAAAGGGATGAGCAGCCGATGACCCGGATTCCAATCGCTGTTACATATGTATTAATTCGTGAAAGCTCTTCATATCGATCTCTCGATTACGCCTCCCCAGACCCGAACTACCCATCCATTCCGTTGACAATGAGTTCTCCCTGAACCGGATGGAAGCGAATGAGCAGGCGCCATCTCCTTCTCATTGCTCTTCACCAATGGGGAAGCGAGTCCACCAATTCTTGATTCCTATGCCAGGGCCTTTCAACCATCTCTTTCTCTCTCCTGGCTGCTAGCACCAACTGGGCCAACCCTACCTCTTATCTCTTCCGATGCTAAGGCGCAGATATCAACCCAGCCATCTCCTTGTCCCAAACCCGCGCCCGTCGGCTGACCTCAAGCAATCTTCTTCCCATCCATCAAGGAGTACGAACGAGCGGAGCAATGACCTGGATCCAAGCTCTCGACCGATCCATCTCCTTTCGCACCAGTCCTTGAATCCGATCCGAGTGGCCCTCTTACCCCTATTCGTTCGTTCGTTGCTACGCCTAGCCCCGGGAGGCACAACTAATGAATATCGTCTCTGGCTTCCCCCTTTCACGTCGATTTCTGGTCCCCATCCCGGACCTGCCTGCTACCGCCCAATCTCTTCTCTTCCCCTCGGAAGGACCAAGAGAGATGGCAGGATGCCAAGCAAGCCAGTTGGAGACTTCATACATAAAAAAAATAATATACTTCGACATTCCCAGCAGACTTTTACAGGTGTTTCAGGACCGGTTGTAAATAAGTATTAGCGTTACAGATTTGACCCCCCCTGGGCAACCTTTGAATCGTAGATACCATCTCTAATAAGCGGGGGTGAACCTCTGCTCCGAACGGCTGTAGATGCATTGATAGAAAGACAAGCTACCGAACACCCAAGAGAGGAATACAAGGGGGGGACAAGTGATGGAACACTCGACCACTGCCCCACCACCCTGGGAAGTCTATAGAGATCTTGACCCCTCTGTGCCTTTATCACTCTCCTCAATAATATTCCCGATCATTTGTCCCTTCTGCTGTTAGACCCTGGCGATGGCTGGAACACAAGGCCAACTCTTCCCACTTCCCCTTTCTTTGCTGAATAAACGTCAGTCTCACCGCTTGAATGCAAATAGGCTGAACTGCACGCTGGAGTTCTCTCGAAGAAAGACCTTCTTATTTGTTTGTTTACCAGGCGTAACTCTAAAACATTGCTTTCTAGCGGGTCTCACTCTTTCTATTGATCATATTTTCCTCTTATGGGAAGCATGCTTCAACCATATCCAACTACCTTTACTCATCCAGTCAAGTAGAAAGATGGTCGACTCAACTAGATATAGATGTAGCAGTCGTTCTTTTGTCTTACAGTCCAAATTATTATATTTAGAAATCCCGGGCTAGCAAGTAGGAGTCCCAATGCTTTCGTCTCAGGGTAGAAGAAGGGGAGAGGCATAGGCTAGAAAGATAGGATTCGAAAAGCTTGCTTACTCTGATATATAGTTAAGGGAGAGCAGTGATCCGACGGTGCGTGCGGACCATTACATTAAGGTCAAGCCTTCTTCGCCCTCTACGGGGCAATTCAATGCTCAAGTTGTTATACCAGTCAAGTTTCAATATCTAGTAAGTTTTACGAATTAAGCAGTCTACTTTTACTTTGACCAAGCTCTTTCTCATTCTGCTCTTGCCTTCACCCCGCATCAGCCCTGGTCCTATCGAACCTGCCGCTAAAGCCCTTCGCTCCTTGCTAAAACCGGCTTCTCTTCTTCCTGAAAACATCTGCAGAGCATATTCTCGTCATCCCATCCCATCTCAGAAGAAGAAGGCGAGTCTCCTCCCACGAGCACATGACTATGAAAAAGAGAGAGCGCTACGCACCTTGGTTTGTTTTGTTTGGTACCGAGCATTGAAGGATTTTATTCTCACTTGAGAAACTTAACTACTAACTACGGAATTTCCCTCTGCTTTCTTTCAATGCAATGACAGCTAGTTTACTAGTTCAATGGTCGCTTTCTAGTTAAAGCCTTTCGCCAGCTATCTCTTAGCAACGAGATGTGTGATTGGCTATGGTTCTGCCTTTCCTTTATTAGGTTAGAATTGAGACCCCCTCACTTGAGAGTGAGAGCTAAGGGGATATTAGAACAATTCTTTCATAACATCTGTGTGCAATCAATCATTATCCATCAATCAGTAGTTGTTCTTCCTCTTTCTCTATGGTATGGGGGAGGATAAATATTCATTTGGTTCTGGCTGTTCCCCTTTCATTGTCTAGGCCCTTCATCTAATATCTAATCATTTCGAATCGCGTGGCATATTCAAAAAGAAAGAAGGTTTTCGCCGTGCTCTTTTATTTCAGTTATAGGGCAGAGAGAGGGAGGCAACTGATTAGAGTCGGGTTTAGGTCTCCTATTACTTACCTTTCAACCTACCGATATGAAATAATGAAAGCAAAGGAGAACATTATTTAGTTCTCACCTCCTCTTTAAAGAGAAAAACTCCCTAATAGCGGTACCTCGAAGCTTTAACTATGAATGACTACGAGAAGGTTATCGAATCACTGAGGGAATAGGTCACTCAAGCTGACCTTTCCTTCGGTAGGATAAGACAACTCAACTATTGATCGCCGCAGCTGAATGGCTTCAATGATTGGATGAGAATACAGGAACAGAAGAAGGCTGAAATGGTTCCTGCAAGTCGCCGGAAGACGATCCTACTCAGACTCTTCCAATCGACGTCTTCAAGAATCTCTCTTCTTTCTCTGACCATCTACAAGGACCTTCCCTAACAATTCTTCTAACCCGGCTCCTCCTAACTCATAGGGAAGACCAACTCACTGATCACCTTACCCATACGAGGGTGAAAGCGTAATTCAATTGTTAGGCATAAAAAGCTAGATGAATATTGGAATATTAGAAAAGAGCAAGAAGACGGTCTATTCCCAAACGTCTGCAAACCAAAGACCGGCAACGCTACTTGACTGATTCATTGCCTGGCATCATGAAGTGAACTAGATTGGCTTCGGTCTCTCTCTACATGAAGCACCCGAGCTTCATACAGGGTTCTCCTACTCATAAGAACCAGAACAGGCACTCGTAACCTCTGTCTCTAACCTATTCCCTTTCCTATGTCCTTTTACCCGCAACCGGAAACAGGCATACAAGCAGGTCACTTCTTTGGTCTGCTCTGGTCGGATGAACAGAATGTCCAAGGAAGGAGAACTGTCCAAGCTTATGAACTAGCGAGATATAGCCAAAGGCCGGTGGGTTCGGGAAGAAATAGAGTATGAGAAATCTTCAATAGAGCTTTGTCCAAGATCTGATCGTCTCAAATCAAATTCATTAGCTTAATGAAACATGCTTCGAGAATTCAGTTTACGTTCTCGCACCTTCCCTTCAGTCTAATTTGGCCTAATTGCCTTTTTCATGGGCGTGCTGAACGAAAACATCGACACATCATGGAAACTCTTCGTGCCTTCCTTCTCTACCTATCTCAGGTTAGGCGGGAAGCTTCATCAGGGCTGGCGGGAAAGTTGCATCTTGCTCAAGATGAGAGGGCTCCTTATGCCGGGAAGCGCAGTTGAATGTGAGATCTATCCCCTTTCTTTTTATAGTTGGCCTGATCAAAGTAATCGGGGATGTAGTAGCCCAAGCACCTACTGGGAGTAGCCTCGTCTTCGTTCAGTGATGGAATCCTTGAATCCAGTACATTCTGGGTCTCCACAAGAGGTTAGAATTCTCTGCTCTCTTCTGGCTAGATGGTTTGGGTGCCCCGCTGGCAATCGAGATTGGCTATCATGAGTGAGTTTGTGGTTCAGTCTTTTCTGAATGAATAAAGAAGGATTTCTACCATTCATTTGCTGTGTCCCCGATCGTTCCTCATCCTTCCTCATGAAGGAACCGACTATTCAAACTTCCACGTATCGATCGAACGAAATCGGCACCCAATCCCGATAGGCGGAGAAGGGGCGAATCCCAGTTCCTATTCCTCTGACTAGAACCATTGAGCAGCGGAGAAAGGAATCAAGTAGGTGGTGCGCCCTAGCGATCTCTAAACCCACGAATGGAAGCTCAAGAGGTGGTGGTTTTTCCTGCCTTCGATCGCGGGTACGATCTCTAATGGGAAAGTTCCAACGCCGTGTATAAAAAGAGGAAAGGGGGTGCTTCAAAAATCATCCATTTCAACCATTAACGGAACCAAGCCGAGACCGACCGAATGGGTCCACTTCGAGTGGAGTCTCAGTTCATTCCTCCTTTCCAGTGGGAGAAGCATCCGAAGAAGCAGTGGATGCAGAGGCGAACTATCCATCATTTGGATTCGATCCATCAGTGACAAGAGAAGGGGGAATGACACCCTCCGGCTTTTACTACCCCAGTTCTCTTCCCGGGCGAGGGATATATGTCCCCGCCGCTCTCTCCCGACTGAACTAGTTATGATGAAATCGATTCCTAACAGCGGATTCTCTGCATCTAGGGTTCTGGCTTTAATCGGCGTAACGACTGCTTGCCTTTGTTAATGCCTTGCGACTTGCCTAGTTAAGATAGACCCACGCACATGAGGCTAGCTTCCTTGCTAGCACATTCATAGGTTGTTCTCAGATGTGGCACTTTCGGACTAGAAGAGGCTGCAGATGAACTATCATCCGATGTGGGACTTATGCCTTTCCGATCGGATCAATGAGACTCGGATGCTATCGAAAATGAGGATGGCATCGAAACTCTTCCTTTTATATAAAGAATTCTCATTGTACAGCTTTCAAAGGCTATAAGGGATATCCGTCCCTGCTGTCGCAGGTGATGAAGTAGTGGGAGTAAGAAAGGGTTAGTGAATGAAATTTCCTTCAAACCTGTCAGTGTGAAATCAAGCTTCAGAGTAAACAGAGTCAAAGGGTGAAACGAAATCTCTTTCATACAAATCTTATCTTATGCTTGCCCGAGGGTATAGTAACTTCTTAGAAAAGCAAGGACGGGACTCGTTTTCAAGCGGAATTCGAAGATTAGTCTTTCTCGCCTTTCTGCTACCTCAGAAGAGGAAATTCCATGTTCAAAATGTTGATGAAGCAGTCCAATCCTGAATGAGATCTTTTGGGCTCGACTCGAGAGGATCAAACAGAAGACAGCGCCATGTTAATGCGATCGCAAAGACAAAGAAGCTACAATCACAACATGAACAAGCAAAAAAGAGGGTCTTTCATCACTTTTTTTTTCTCCTTTAAAGGATAGGTTTGATCCAGCAAGTGATTCCCTCCCCGAAACAGGGATAGTCGTTAGGTCATGAATTGAATGCGAGGGAGAGAGATAAGCAGTTGGC
>NC_134555.1:33830182-33832682 GCF_025594145.1 Primulina tabacum
AAAACTTCGTTCGAATTGCATGTGTTAAGCATATAGCCTAGATAAAAAATAAAGTAAGATAAGGCCCTTTAGGTTAGGGTGGTCGTAGATCACTCTATAGGCCGTCCATAGTCCATTGACGCCTCGTAGTACCACTTACAGTACTCGCAGAGCGATTGAGTCCAATATTTTCTCTCAATCTGCTCAACGAGGAAAGAAGCATCGTCGTCGAGCTGGCGAGAGAGATCCTCTATAAGTCTCTATACGTAACCCCAATCGGGCTTACAGCTCTCAACTAACATCCATCTTACCATACCAATCTGATAACAGCTCACCAGAAAACCTTCCGGAAAGCCTAACCAGACTGAGAAAGGCATAGGTTTTTTTTTCCTGGAGAGAGGGCGAAAAGAATGTGCCGAAACCAGTGACGATTGGTTTTTGGGTTAATGTTACAAGGCTTACAGGAATACCTCCTGTAACCAGCCCCTCTTAGTCTCAGAGAGGTCTGAATGTTCTCACACCCTATTTGTTTGCTTCATCGCCGGCATTAGAGCCTGAGCGAACCAAGCTGACCCACCTCTATCACTAAACTAGACCAAATGACGTAGTAATTCTTCGGGCCACAGTATTTAGGTTCCGGCTGAGTTCCACCAATGGACGCCCCAATCAGCTGATCTACGACCACCCTAGTGTTGCGTCAGTATGCGTATTGGTTGATCTCTTGCTTGAAGGATATGCCCAATCGTATTTGGCTGGGGATGGGAAAATTTTGGCGCTGGCAACGAATCATTTACGAGAATCCCCCAATCTAAATCCTTCTGTCGTATGAGAGGCCACAGCCTAGATGAATGCAAAGCCAAACCTGTTCTAAATAAAGGCAAAGAAGCGTAGTATCCAAGCGGTTGTCCAGCCACAAAAGAAATTTGAGAGAACTTCCTCTTTACAAAGGGGATCTCGAAGATGTTCCAAGCTAGTGCGGAATTCACCACACTAGAGGCGAACGACCGATCGAACAGATAACACATTATCTCGAACAGGAGTACCAAAGGCCAACTATCCGTGGCGGACTTCAAGTCGAAACAATATGTTTTCTGCTCGCCAACTAATCGATCTAGAGGTTTCAGTTGATCAAACGTACCATCAGTTGGTAAACGCTTGAGAACCCCTTACTACCAGGAAGTGGTCTTCTTTGTTGTAGTATGTAAGAAATGTCACCTAAAATGCTTCTTGTTTTTTACAAAAGAAGAGTTCCAACGTTTCCAAAACGCTTCCCCGTGGAAGCCCAAGCTTAGTCCACTACTCAACTCAGGTTGGCAGGTGCTTGTGCATACAATAGTATTCAAGTCCAACATCTTAGTCCTAGGAAGAAAAGAAGGGGATATTCATTCAAGCCAATTCTGCTAGCTTTCTTTAGCGGTTGAATCTCTCTCCCTTTTTTAGGGTTAGTCCTCTCACTACCCCCGGGTTCTGAGAAGAGCTGGTTTATGGAGCACCGGGCTAGCTCGCAAAGAGAAGTTGAATCATAAAGATCGAGACTGCACTGACTGGGCTGACCTTTTAGGTCAATAGGGGTAGTTCATGCGCTTTATTTTTCAGTCTAAGAGCGAAGAACTCAAATTGAGCTTGCTTCCTTACTTTCTAGCTTGTCTAAGCTTGCTGGATTTTCCTCACCCGCTGTATTGAATCTAGCCGGCTTACGAGATGTAAAAAAATCCCCGGAGAAGGACGAAAACCCAAGGAAGGAAACTACATCCAAGGGCTTAGAAAGCTATCACCGCTTTCGGATATGTGCATAGCACAGCGTCACTAGTGCGAGTCGAGTCCATATGCAACGGTCTAGTAAAGAAAGCAGTATCGAATAGAGCGGGCTCAAGTACACGAGCGAGGGAGCGATCTCCATGAAGGATGAACCACAATCCAGAGGGAAAGGGAAGAGCGGACGATCCGCCAGCGGGTGATAAGCGAGCGAGACTGTCAGTGAACCAACCAAGTCAATCCCTTTCCAGGCACGTGCGATAGCACTCCTTGCCCCGGACAAATTCAATGGAATAGATTCGTTACAAGAAAAGCGGCCCTTCTTCTCCTCGAGTAAGAAAGAATTTTGAAACATCAAGGACAAAGTAAGAGAGAGCAGAGAGGAACTGGTGAAGATTCAAGATCTTCTGCAAGAAGACCCTCTGAAGGAAGAATGATTTTGTAGGCAAAGATAAAACTTTGAAAGCCAATCATGCTTATCTGGCCTTTTCGGATGATCAACCATACAGGAAATAAATCCAAGCCAGCCTTCTCTAGAGACTGAGTTCGAGAGCCCTATGGATCTCGGTTAGTGATGCTAACACAAAATATTTTTATGTGTCTATGCTCTATTTGATCTAGTAAGGGGAAGGCCAAAAATAGTATGAGAGTTTTGAAAGATGAAAAAAGGGGTAACCTCCATGAAAAACATGAAGAGATAGCTGAGTTTGCTGTTAACTACTATCAAAGAATGGTTACTGCTGAACATAGAATGCAGATCAAGGAG
>NC_134555.1:33837682-33872208 GCF_025594145.1 Primulina tabacum
CTACAGCCATTATGTGGCATAGGGGTTACATCTCGTACGAAAGTTAATAGTATACCACTTCTACGAATAGCGCGTAATGCTGCGTCTCTTCCGAGACCGGGACCTTTTATCATGACTTCTGCTCGTTGCATACCTTGATCAACTACTGTACGAATAACATTTGCTGCTGCAGTTTGAGCGGCAAAAGGTGTGCCTCTTCTCGTACCCTTGAATCCACAAGTACCGGCGGAGGACCAGGAAATCACTCGACCCCGTACATCTGTAACCGTGACAATGGTATTATTGAAACTTGCTTGAACATGAAAAACTCCCTTTGGTATTCTACGTGCACTCTTACGTGAACCAATACGTACATTCCTACGCGAACCAATTCTCGGTATAGCTTTTGCCATATTTTAGCATCTCATAAATATGAGTCCGAAATATATGGATATATCCATTTCATGTCAAAAGAGATTTCTTATTTTTACATTGAACCCTTTAGCGAGTCTGATTATCCTTGTCTTTGTTTATGTCTGGGGTTGGAGCAAATTACTATAATGCGCCCCCGCCTACGGATTAGTCGACACTTTTCACAAATTTTACGAACGGAAACCCTTATTTTCATATTTATCATTCCTTATCTTAATTCTGAATCTACTTCTTGGTAGAAAAGAAGTTTCTTGAAATTTTTCATCTTGAGTCGTATTGAATAAAAACCACCTAATCTTTCGAATCCTTGTTTCGGAGTCGATAAATTATACGTCCTCTCGTTGAATCATAACGACTTACTTCAATTTTGACTTTATCGCCTGGCAATATCCGTATAAAACTACGTCGGATCTTTCCTGAAACATAACCTAGAATCAGATCTTCATTATCTAACCGAACCCGGAACATGCCGTTGGGAAGTGATTCAGTAATTAAACCTTCATGAATCCATTTTTTTTCTTTCATTCCAGGTAAAGCCCCCTTGAAGTATCAACTAATGTACGAGAAACGCTATTAGACAACTTCTTTTTTTTTACAAATAGAAAGAGAGTCGTTGGATATTAAACGGATTACCATATAGAACACAACAACTCTCCGCCAATTCTTTCTAGTCGAGCTTCCCGGTCTGTCATTATACCTCGAGAAGTAGAAAGAATTACAATCCCCATCCCACCTAAAATTCTAGGAATTCGTTGAGAGTTAGAATATATTCGTAAACCAGGTCGGCCGATCCGTTTTAAATTTCAAAAATTTCTATAGGGTCTTTTCCTATTCCTTCTATGTCGCAGGGTTAAAACCAAAAAAGATTTGTTTTTTTCTTGATGTTTTCTGACGTTTTCGATAAAACCTTCGCGGAAAAGTATTTTAACAAGATTTTCGGTAATATTAGTAGATGCTATACGAACAACTCGTTTTTTATCCATATCAACATTTCGTATAGAGGTTATTATCTCAGAAATAGTGTCCCTACCCATGATGAACTAAAATGATTGATGTCTCAAAATTGGATATAATTAACATGTTTTTCTTTTTTTTATTGGTTTATGAATATGAAGTTGAAAGGTATATACGTGAGACACAATCTAGGAATTAATCTAGTTCTTAATTTCTTTCTTTATAAAGATTTCACGATCTCTTTTTATTTTATAATACCTCGGGAGCTAATGAAACTATTTTAGTCAAATTTCATTGTCTCAATTCCCGAGGAATTGCACCAAAGATTCGAGTTCCTTTTGGATTTCCTTCTTGATCAATCACAACTGCGGCATTGTCATCATATCGTATTAGCATACCGTTGTCACGTTTAAGTTCTTTACAGGTACGAACAATTACAGCTCTGACTACTTCTGATTTTTCTAGGGACATGTTTGGTAATGCTTCTTTGATCACAGCAACAATAACGTCACCAATATGAGCATATCGACGATTGCTAGCTCCTATGATTCGAATACACATCAATTCTCGAGCCCCGCTGTTATCCGCTACATTTAAATAAGTCTGAGGTTGAATCATATCAATTTTTTAGTCTATTCTTCCAATTCAAAGGATGAAGAAAAAAAAAGGTTATGCCGGTACTGATGCTACCACTGGTGCTTTGCCTCCCCCACTACAGGAGGTACCCCAGATAAGCTACTGGAGCCACTACTCGTGCTAGTTAATCCATAATGAAAGCACGAGTGCTAAAGCATTTGCCGCTAGCTCTATTAATGATGCTATAGGTTACAGATCTAGTACGATATGCCGCTACCCCTATAACGTAAGGGCTTTGAAACCCCTTTTCTCCTGTCTAAGCTCAGGTGCACAACAATTCTTATGTGCCAGTCACCTTTTCCTCCTGGGTTTGGTCAACCACAGGAGACATGATGAAATCAGTTCCACCTCTTCCTCCCAAGATCCACCTATCAATTTGGATCACAGTTTTATCATCCAACACATAGGGAGGACAATAACCCTGTGATGTGACCAGGGTCCCGCACCTATATCATAGCACTTCCATACAAGGCCATACAACACGAATTGGTAAAATGACCTCTTCCAGGTTGTGGCACAAATAGGCGCTGTGAATAATTCGGCGAAACTCGGGTCCGGCTTACATGCTATGGTGAAGTACCAGGTATTCCACTTGAGCCACTGCTTGACCCAATTATAGATCAACGTGCGTTCCAGGATTTCCCGTTCTCCATCAAACACCAACTCATCGGGGATCAGCCTTAGTTCTTTAGGTCTGAGTTCCCGTCTGAGCCTCTCAACTAATAGTCCCTTAAGATAGGGATTGATGGGTCGTCCCCGACCAATCCACCATTCAATCGGTAGCTGAGACCGGGGGCTTCGTAGCGGCAATCCATAATCTCTCCCATCGCGGAGAACGACGAGAAGAGTATAGACGAGATCTCACTCGGTAACCTGCACCAGCTAACCGAAATAAGACATTCGGATTATATATCTTATATAGATCCCCTAGCTGCGTGAGGCCCAGTGTCGATCTAACTGTGAGTAGAGCCCGTATTGATATCGGGGAGAGATCCTTTTTTTTGGATTCCTCTCACCCAATACTTCTTGGCGAACTCTAAGGGTCCATTAGGGGAAATTAATGATTTTCCCACTGAAATAGAAACTCCCCATTTTCCCAACATTTCCTTATACTTACCTGCCACCTTCGGGTGGACAATGACTATGTCATCACCGAGCACCGCATAACGGGTGAAAGGCCGGTTCTGAGGAAGAGTTAACTCAATCGCCAACCACACTAAATAGTGGTGTGACAGTGAGAAAAGAGCCCAAGAGCCGTAATAACCCAAAGGTTGACCAGCCACAAAACTCACAAGGGAAGGTCTCCTAACCATAGCCCAAAATGAGTTGAGGCCCAAGGTCCCATTAACAATAGACGAAGCCCATGTTGGACCAAATAACAACTCCATAAGAGTGTAAATGATCACCAAAGGCCACCGATCCGTCGCTGATTTAAGGTCAAAGGAATAAATATCCATTGGCCTATAAACAGACAGACGGATAATGGGAGCTTGTTGGTTAAACGTACCGTCTTGTGATATGCGGTGTAATACCTCCATACCCCAATCATGTACTGGGCGGAGGAGTCTTAAGGTAATTACCAATGGCAAAGATCCTCCTCTTACCCGCTCCTTCAACCACTGACGCCAACCTACCAGGCCAGAGATGGGCATACGCCCTAGCCACGCTCGAGAAACCGAGTCCGAGGCATCTCTCGTAAGTCTCTAGGTCTTCATTAGAAGCCTGTGTGGTATACCGGGTTATCAAGAGGATATAAAGTAATCTTGACAAACAGTAACCCTGGAGAGAATGAATAAAATTGACATTCTCAGCGAAGGAAGACCCTTTCTGTTTCAGAATCGGATTCTACTGCTAAACCGTCCGCACTGATGATCAACCTTCTTTCCCGGAATCGAATGTTCTTCTTGTTGTGTTGGGCCGATTGGTATCACGTCACGGGAGACCAAAACATAACTAGAGAGTAGCTGTTGGACCTGGTCTTCGGTACTCTGGCTTGCGCCTTTGTATATGAAGATCATAACCTTTGCGGCTGTATTAAAACCTTTGACAAGGTAGAAGCCAGTACGTACTCAGCTGATAACTGAGCGCCATTCCTCGCTGGGAAATAAAGAATCATTGGTGAATCTCTGTTCCAATTAGATGTTCAAAATGCCATTTCTGCTCGGGCTCTTGCTTAGGAGAGCTCCGTCACTTCTTAACATAACAGGAAGGGCGGGATTCTAATACTAACTAATGCTAAAGAAAGAGCTTGCAAACAGCAGCTTCTCTTCCTATTCTATGTGTATGGATGTAACTATTGATTCAATTGCGCATTGTCTTCTTCATTCTAAACTAAAGTGCTGACTTGATCCTGGCCAAGTGCGGCAGATACGTAGGCAAGCTCGAAAAGAGCCCCCAGTCAGCTTAAATAAATGCTTTTCTTACATAGGACGAAGATGAAAAGGAAAACAGAAAAGAAGCGAGGCTAGCTGACAGGGGAGTAGCTTAAAGAGACCTAGCTGACAAGGTTTTTTTTTCCTTTCGGTCGAGCTCTTGAAGCACCTAAAGGCTTACTCGATAGAGTAAGAAGTTGTTTTATTCAAATCACACCTATACGAGTATCAAAGGACCTATCAGAAAGTCTGTCAATAGAGTGAGATAGCGATTGATTCATTGTCCAGCTATAGGGATCATGCCATGTGAAAAAGCCATTTCGAGAGTCGTCAAGTGATAAACCTCATTGCCTATTTATATACGGGCCTCTCTATACGAACTTCAACTCTTTCAGACCCTTGTTCGCTTGTTAGCTCGTCTCCCTTCGTATATCAAAACCGAAAAGTGGGAAAGCATGAATAGGTAGTTCGAATGGTTAAGCCACCTCAACTGTTACCCTCACTCTATACCGGTCCTTACCTCCGTCCCATAGTTTCAACTCAACAAACTTCCGTCCCTTCTATACGAAACTCACCTCTGGTCACTAGATGAAAGGATGTATGGAATAGGAGTAGCAAGCCGAATTCGCTTCCGTCTCTTTCTCTTAAAGCCTTTAATCAAGCCTGCCAGCTAGACACCCCGTCTCGTACTCCCCGAAACTGGCAGGCACACAAGGCGGACTCGGAATAGCAACCTCCAAAAGAAGACTATCTTGGAACCTGCAATCGGCACAAGAAAGGGCAAAGGAATAAGAAGAAAGTGAAATCACTTTCACAAAACGAAGGGACATTGCTTACAACTCAAAAGGACGGGATTGAGCTTAAGGCACCTCTCATCACAGCACGTCGAAAGCATGCCATCCAATTCATTATTGAAAGCCTTAGAGCAGTAGCACGCACAGGGATAGTCTTCCTTCTGATCCCAAGGAATGCGCGTCTGGTGGTCTCGTAATCGTATAGTTGAGAATTCTTGCTTTTAGGAGTGAGATTTTCCTCTAACTAGAAAGAAATATCTTAAGAGAAGAAGAAAACGCTTCTGGTTTACTCTCTTTCTTCGTCAGATAGTTGATCGAGAAAAAGTCCCCTACCCTTATTTCCCATGCTTTCTGTTGGTCAACAACCAACCAAACCTCTCGTTTTTTCACTATACTCGTACAGGAAGGACTCTCTTTCTGTCTGGAGGGAATCATCGGTTCTCAATCAAGAATGCCTCAACTAGATAAATTCACTTATTTAACACAATTCTTCTGGTCATGCCTTTTCCTCTTTACTTTCTATATTGCCATATGCAATGATGGAGATGGAGTACTTGGGATCAGCAGAATTCTAAAACTACGGAACCAACTGGTTTCACACCGGGAGAACAACATCCGGAGGAACGACCCCAACAGTTTGGAAGATATCTTGAGAAAAGGTTTTAGCACCGGTGTATCCTATATGTACTCCAGTTTATTCGAAGTATCCCAATGGTGTAACGCCGTCGACTTATTGGGAAAAAGGAAGAAGATCACTTTAATCTCTTGTTTCGGAGAACTAAGTGGCTCACGAGGAATGGAAAGAAATATATTCTATTTGATTTCGAAGTCCTCATATAGCACTTCTTCCAATCCTGGATGGGGGATCACTTGTAGGAATGACATAATGCTAATCCATGTTCTACACGGCCAAGGAAGCATCGGTTTTTAATCTCATTATGAAGTGAAGCGGAAAATGAGAAAGTTTTTGCAACAAGAACTTTTATTCCATTCCTATTAAGACTGAGACTTGTCTATTCCTAATAAAGGAAAGAGAAGAGTCACTTAGCTACCAGAGCAGAAGAGATTCAAGCTATAAGAATTGATTCTTATTCTCTATCGCTTGAATTATCCGTCTCTGGCGATACAGCTCCCAACATTTATCAGGGTCACCCCTGATTTCGGAAAGCCACTTTGCAGTTCTTCCACATTCTTTTCATCAAAGAGTTCTAAGTTATTTAGAAGAAGTTTAATATTTTCACAGGAAAGATAGCTGAAACTAGCAGTTATATTTATCTTCTCGAGAGTCCCTTTACTTGGGCTAATTTATATGCTTACACTATAACTATGGCTCACAAGGAGGCCCTGGTCCTGACTAAGGAATGGGATCCCCGTACTTTTCCTATTTTATCTCTTCTTTCATGTCGAGCTTTCGAAAGCCACTGGGGAGGGAGAATGAACGATCGACTGCTTTCTTGTTGACTTTCTAGGTAGCCAGTCTTTACAACACTCGACCTAATCTTGACTTAGCTCAAGCAATGCCCAAAAACTCCCATGCCTTTCTTGGTTGGACCAAGGCGATTTCCGACAAGTCTCCCTTGGGGGGAGCAGAGCAGTCAAAGAATGAACGAACCAAAGCAAATGATTGAGATTTTAAATAGATTACTGGCCCATTTTGACCAAGATATAGCTCGTGTTCTTTTTTTGGTCATGGGCGCTGTGCTTGTATACTTTTTCATCTTAGTTATCACTTATGTACCTTTTCTTCTTCTTGTTTTATTGACAAACTTTCATACGGCAAAGAAAGGGGGCATCATAATTCTTCATGAATTCAGATATAGTTGGGTTAAAGGGGTCACCCTTTCTCCAATAGTAGTGGATTTCAAAAAAAAAGAAGATTCTTCCCCATAAGGAAAGAGTATGGCCGCATGTTTCAACGAGAAGACCGAAATCTATATGAATGGAAGATGCCTCTGGAACTTGTTTTTTGTCACCTTTAGAGTAAGGTGTATTTATTCTCTAAAGGGTGTCATAACTGTAAGGTGTATTTCCCAAAAAGATAGAAGTCTCCGATAAAAAGTCCTTACGCCGACATTAGCAGTAGCGCTAGTAAGGCCGACAAATACAAAGAGTGAAGGTGCGACAGCGCTTTTAACCTTAGTTAAGCCTTAGTCTGGCCTTTACATGATTGGGTGATGGATGTGCTTCGTCGTCTTCCGACTGACGGGACATATAACTAAACCGCGCCCGGTCAAAGTAATTTATTTTCCTTTGATCTCAAAGCTGCTATCGACTCTTTGCCGGTATATTTTAGTGGAGGTGTCTTGTTTGTTTGGCCGTCGATTAGCCGAGTCATGGATTTTTTTCTATGTGCTTTTGGCTTCCAGTTACCAGAAAAGAGACCTTCGCCTAATTATATGTCTTCCGGTTTACAAAGGGTCAACCTCTAGGGTTTTACAGTTCATGGCCTGTGTTCACACTCACGCATCATATGCTGGTGTGGTATGCAGCATGGAGGGTACGCCCTGGGGTTTAGTTCTTTGATTATGCTCTACTGGGCGATGACATTGTCATCGCGGATCCAGTAGTCGCGAAGTAATATCTTGAGGTTATGGAGGAATGTGACCATATCAAAAGAAAAGTCCCTCATCTCTAACGTGAGTGCTCTATAATTTGATAAGAGATTTATGGTCTATAAGGTTACACTTGACTTCAGTCCTGTGTCCCTTAGGGTTCTCCGTATTCTCTCTTCTGGAGTTTCCGCTTTCCTGTTTTCGGAGCTGCGAGTCAATTTGCTGTGTTCGTACAGGTTACGCAGCGGATCTTATAAGGTCTACTCACGTCAAGGTCTTCCGACATCTAAAGGTTGGAAGAAGCGCCATTATATTATCTTTTAATGTTTTCGCCTCCTTTCCTTTACCATTGAAGTTTTGATTAGCATTTCCAGATTTGGGAGTGTTGACTGCAGATTGCATGTTTGAAAGATTGATGAAAGATGGATGGAGTATCATCCCTGATATCTGCATTGGTATGCTACTGCATGGTTGGATTACTCTCTCCCCTACTCTCTAAAGCTTCTCTTTAATGGGAAGCCCTGAGCTACCGCTCCCTCATACCAGGGATATCACTAGTGAAGCCTTACCTTCAGTTAAATAAACTAAAACCCTTCGCCATTTGCTGATCAAGTGAGTGACGGCCGAAAGAAAGACTTTCGAAATGGCCCTTAGTGAGAGCATTTGTCAGTCAATAGCAGTATTGGATGATGCTGCCAGGGGCTTCGAGATGAGTGGTGAGAGCTGAGGCTTTCTCTTTCATACCAATTCTAGTCCGATCTGGGAAGGAGCAAAGAGCCCACTTCCTACAATAGCTCTCTTTTTTTTGTTTCGCAAAGTTCTCATTTGGCACTGCCTACCTATGGTCATGGCAGCTTAACGGCCAATCTCTGGTAACTGCGCTCGCATACTCGTGTCTAAACTCTCCGAGTCTGGCAACACTACATTCTCGGTAGACCACCATGATGAAGCCTCATCAAAGACAAGATGTGGCAAGACGGTGGGATCAACACATCTCCACCCTTCCTTCTTTGCTAAAGAGGCTGATTCCGGGGCTGGGGATAACCTTACCATTTGTTGCGGAATAAAGTAAAGGCAGTTGGAGGAAGAAGGTTTAAGAATCCATTGCACATGAAAAGGTTGCATCATATAGTTGAAGGGGGTTGTGCAATTGAATCATAGGAAGACTTTAGGCACTCCTACGGAAGGATCCCTAGTAAGGAAGTGACATATGGAAAGATCTTACCAGTTCACTTTCGGAGGCCCTATTTAATAGTTACCTCCCTCCTTTACTAACTAAGGTGGTGTCAACCAAAGGCGCAAGAAGTTCTCACATGAATAGACGTTTGAATATTCGCTCAGTACTTTTTCCTTCGATCACTCGGATTTGTCGTTTACCTTCTCAAACCGACGAAGCCTACTCGAACTTCGTATTCCCTGCCACCATACCTGAATGAAGGAAACTAATAGCTAGAAAAACAGGCTATTCCATCTAAGGCATAACATGAACCGAGGAATCCAACCAAATAGGAATGAATAGGCATGTGGGAACAGCATAGCTTGCATTGATTCAATTGATTTGAAGCGGCGGTTATACTATACATACAGACATCGTTTTCACTAGGGGTTTTGACCTTGTTGATCACAAGCCCGTCAGAAGCAACCTCAGCAGAAAGCCACTCTTCCAGAGTCTCGTCCATCGTCTGCTTAGGCGACTATTTAATAGCCTTTAGATCTGCCTGTGAGTTAGGCCGAATACTCAACTATACTAACTATAGGCGGCTAGGCTCCTTCCTCTGTTCTTTTTAATAAACACTAAACCGAAAGTCTTGGTTTCAATGACTCCCCAAGCCATGACCTATTTGATCCTTCAGAACCAGCTTCAGCATTGAGTAAAGAAAAGAAGAATTCACTATTGGATCCTAGCCGGGTGGACATAAAAATCTTCACTTTCATGAGCAGGAGTTTAGGAATCGGGTGTAGGTGCTGGCCATTCCATAGGCGAGAGACCCGCTGACCCACTCGTGGTTTTATAAGGGGAGTTGGTAAAAGACAACAGGTTCAAGACAAAGGTATGGCACGGGAGATGGAGCGAAAGCACAAGGCCAGTTCTCATCAACTGAGAGCTCCAAGAGAGGGAAAGCAGCACAAGGTTAGTTCCGTGAGAACCTATCAATGCTTTGCAGAGGAGAAAAACTTTGATTCTTCCCGAAGGTCTTCCTTGCATGCTGAAGTGAACAGGGGCGGTACCAACTACGACTAGAAAGCGGTCACTCCTGTCAATGAATACCATTCATAGCTGTCCATATTAGTAACATAGCCGTAACGACTTTGTTTTACTGCTCGAGGTGGTGATAGCAACTATTTACTTAATTAGTTGCTTGCATAATGCTCTTCCTATTTGTTTTCTCGGCTTTCTTCTGCCGAACTGAACGAAGACAGTTTCTCTCCCCTCTTATTGCACTGATCTCTTCTCTTTCACTCTCTTTCTTCATTCAGGAAAGGTGAAGATTGAATCGGGAACAGAAAACGAAGCAGGAACAGACTTGTCCTTTGGTCGAGTTTGCTTCACTTCCTGCGACAGCTAACAAGGGGCATTTAGCACAACTTCATTCCGCTCGGGCCTCTCTTTGGAGAGTCCCTTCTTTCCAATCAATAAATATAGTGCTGGCTCGCTATTCATATTATTTCTGCTTGGCCGGTACCAAGAACTCCATTTTCAATGAATTCTGGGTCTGGGCGCTTAGCAGCCCCTACTTTCACATTTCTTCCTATAAAACTACTTGGTCTACTTCCATTTAGGCTGAGATGGCTTCTCTTTCGACGGATTGATCCGGACTTCCCCATTCGCAGGAAAGAAAGAAAAGACCTGAATCCTACTGAAGCTGCTAACATAGACTGAGCAGATATTGACCTATGAGATTTGTACACTTCGGCTTGGAACCTTCCTTTGGTTCGTGCTCGCACGGGCCGTTTCTCTGCCAATCTCGAATTAGAATCTTTGCTTACCCGTGGGCAATCCATCAACACTCATTCCCCTCTGGAACAAAGACAGATTCGAAATCTCTAGCTTACTAAACCCTTCTCTCTAGAGCCTTTTTCCTTAACTCTTCCGCTCCGTTCCACTCCTGAGTCTTTCTTCTCCAGTAGCAGCTGTCTTTGGGTAGTAGAGTCCTCGTCTGCTTATTCGCTAGCCTCTCTTGCTTTGCGTTGGAGGGGTGGTTTAGTTTATTCAAAAAGATACCTGCCTTCTATTCAGCATAGAAAGTAAGCTGGTTAGCTTATCTATGTTCGCTTACACCTTGGCCTTCTAGGAAGAATTTCCAGTACTGTGGATTTCCGACTTTGAAATGTTGTTACTTTACGGGCTTTCTTCCTTCAATCAACACCTTCTGAAAACTCAAGTTTGAAACCTTGCGGAAGTGAGCTCTTTTGAGTGGGGAGGAATAGTGCGGGAAGGGAGCGAGACCAAGCCGAGCCACTAGGAGAGTAAGTCCTTCCCACGTGTCAAGTTGAATAAATGAATGCAAAAGAGATCAACCTGCTTTATTTTAGGCCGCTGGCGGCGCAGAACGAACTAATCCGCGACCAGCAAGTTTTCCGAAAGCGAACTGAATGGAAACTTTCCAAAAATATTGCTGAAAATGAAAGAAATAAGGTCCATTTTCCCACGTAGTTCGTCGGTAAAACCAACGATTCTCTTCTCAAAGTAATAAAGATATCTTTTTATAGTTCTTCTTCTATCAATGCAATGAAAGAACCACCCTTTCCTATTTGTTTGTCCTGTCAGATAGAAAGAAAATTAGACCCCAAAGAGCCCTTCTTTACTACTTTAGGGGGTGGGGGTGAAGGCGGGGGGGTTTACATACAACCGAGGCAAAATGGTTTATGATTGAATCTCAGAGGCATTCTTATCATTTGGTAGATCCAAGTCCATGGCCTATTTCGGGTTCACTCGGAGCTTTGGCAACAACCGTAGGAGGTGTGATGTACATGCACTCATTTCAAGGGGGTGCAACACTTCTCAGTTTGGGCCTCATATTTATTCTATATACCATGTTCGTATGGTGGCGCGATGTTCTACGTGAATCCACGTTGGAAGGACATCATACCAAAGTCGTACAATTAGGACCTCGATATGGTTTTATTCTTTTTATCGTATCGGAGGTTATGTTCTTTTTTGCTTTTTTTCGGGCTTCTTCTCATTCTTCTTTGGCACCTACGGTAGAGATCGGAGGTATTTGGCCACCAAAAGGGATTGGGGTTTTAGATCCTTGGGAAATCCCTTTTCTTAATACCCTTATTCTCCCTTCATCCGGAGCTGCCGTAACTTGGGCTCATCATGCTATACTCGCGGAGAAGGAAAAACGAGCAGTTTACGCTTTAGTAGCTACCGTTTTACTGGCTCTAGTATTCACTGGCTTTCAAGGAATGGAATATTATCAAGCACCCTCCACTATTTCGGATAGTATTTATGGTTCTACCTTTTTCTTAGCAACAGGCTTTCATGGTTTTCATGTGATTATAGGTACTCTTTTCTTGATCATATGTGGGATTCGCCAATATCTTGGTCATCTGACCAAGGAGCATCACGTTGGCTTTGAAGCAGCTGCATGGTACTGGCATTTTGTAGACGTGGTTCGGTTATTCCCATTTGTCTCTATCTATTGGTGGGGAGGTATATGAAGGAACGAATTAGTGGATTGAGGAATGAAAGCTCGAAGACAAAGAGAACCGGGCTTTTCCAAAGAATTACTGCAGTTTTCCCACTCCCTTTGATTATCATATACAAAAAAGTCTTTTCCACTTTCTTACCAAATCTCTCTCTATTCTGGCACATCAATGAAGGGATCGAAGAGATTATGGCGGATCATGTTCACCAAGAAATGACTCGAAATTTGATCTTGGTCTATTTGAGATTGTTCCTTTTAATCGTAATCAAAGATGTTTTCTTGTCTCTCGTTTCTTTTCTGAACAAATCGAAGAACCTAATGGATCAAACTCATCCTTGGCTGCTACGAAAGATATCGGTCTTGCATTTCGGAAAAAGCATTCTGAAATTGAGCCTAAGACTGAGAGGAAAGAAGCTCGTCTTACCGTTTCTTTCACGGTTCAGCCCCCTTACTAGGATAAATCTTTGATTTGATTCATGGCCGTAGTCAAGACAGTCCGAAGGTAACAGCAAGCTACGGCTTCAAAGCCAAGCCCCGAAAACTCCAGTACGCTCCTGCTTCATTTTTTGTTCAAATAGTTTCAAACTAGGCCCACGAGTAGATGAAAACAGATTGAAATGAATGTGCTAGTGCGCTTATGTCAGATAGGGGAGCTTTCAAAGCGTGTCATTGAGGGTTGCGGGGCATGTAGCTTCTTTTATTTTGGGTTGTTAAAAGCGGATTCCGCTGGTTCAAGAATAGATGCTTTCTTCCGTGCCTTCCTTGGCTTGGCAGTATCATCTGCTTTAGTGGCAGCTGCGTCTCTTTCGGCTTCTGATTCGGATTTCTATTTGGGTCGGAATCTTGATAGGTCTCGGAATTCGCTTGTGAAAGAGCTTCTACTGAAGCTTATGCGTTTGTTGATGCAAATTCGTTTGATCTATAGCACCTCTTGCTTTAGCTGCGATTTCAGAGTCTTTTGGTTCGGAAGAACCCGGAGCTCCTAGCTCGGGATAACCGGGAAACTGCCGGCTAATCGTATGCCAGTGAATCATTGGATATTCGGGGCGAATCATATGTTGTTGAATTGCCCGCGTAACCATGAGGAAAGCGAATTGGTAACCGTCCTTTTTCGATATAATTCAGCTCCACATCTAGGCTGAGTTCTTATAATAAAGCGAACAATTGTACGACCAAAGGCACCCAGCCAGAACTAGGCGCGAAAGCAGCCAAGCAGAAAGAAGAAGGCGTAGGGTGGGATCGATTAAAGGCAGTTCGTCCACACTTTGTGTTGTTACAGGGTGAAAATACGAGCTATGCTTCTATGCTGCTTGGCGAGAAGTGAGGTTGGTTGATAGCCGCGCCCAGTCTTGCTGTTAAAGCTGGTTAACTATACTTCCTACCTAGTGGAATCCTCTACTAAGTGAAAAGGGAGCCCCTAAGGCCACACGCCTACCTGAGCCTAAAATCTTTGGAAAAGGAAGAACAGGGGTGATCCGGACTTTAGACACGCACAGAAGGTGACGGCACAACCAGTATAGCAGGAAGGCAACATACTCATCATCTGTAACATCAGAGGATCAACGAGCTTTAGCGTTCCGAAATTGAAAATAATCCAAGAATTCCCTTGGACGTTGTTGGCCAAGAGAAAGGAATGTTTGGCACGACCAAAAGCGGGTGAACAGAGTCCCCATGAGGCTTCGAAGGAATTGAGGTGATGGCAGCAACATCAAGAAGACTTGGGGAAACCATACCAAAACGGAAATGATGCTGGTAGTAGACCAACTGAAAGAAGGTCGTATGTAAGAAGGGAGACATCTACCAACTTCTCCCCCAGCGGGGAATTCCATATCTTTTGGCCTATTCGAGCAGGTTATCGCTTCTGTAAATGCATCCTTCGGCCCGTTTTGCCATAAGTACCTCTCCTTCGGCGAAGCCTTTCTTACACGTGGGAAAAGAACTTCAACGCTCATGTTCTTCCTACTCCGATCTCGTTTCGGGTACACACTATACTCTAATAGTTGAGCTAGCAGGCTCTCTTTCCCTTACTTAAACTACTGAAAGTATATAGATTGAATCCCCTTGACTAGTAAAAGACTATAAGAAAAAAAAAGCACTAGCCGTAAGAGCTAGAGGAGCGAGGGCTGCCTCCTCTGCCTCCGAGTCTCAAACGGTGTGTGTCTGATCCCACACCTTCACCTGCCAAGACCTTTTCTCGCTCCTTGAGGAAGGAACTGACATACTTAAGATTAAGATACGAACGGGATTTCACCTTCCTTTGGGTGGCGGTGGCTAGATGCTATTGCTATTGAATTCGCTGCTATTGGACTTCTTTCAAGGGCTAGTAAGTCTCAGCCTTAGGGCAGTCACTTTTTGATTCCGGAAATAAACCGGCGTTAAACGCTTCTTGCTAACGTCCAACAAAGGAGAGAAGGAACCTGAAGGTATCAATCATATATAAATGATATGGCATAAGGAGGAGATGTAGTGATGAAGGTTGAACTTGGGCCTTGGCTTCGGTTCCATAGATGGGTTTTGTGGCGAACTCGAGTCAACAAGCTTTTAGCTTGGAAAAAGAATGGATAGGGTTGAATCAGCTGCGATTGCTCTTGGCTTGGTCTTCAAGCTGATTAGGATGTTGATTCTGCTTTATGCTATTTCATGGAATCTTAGAGAGACTGGAGTAGTTAAGAAGGAAGGGGGTGGACAAAGAAGCTGCGCCGGATCTTTCCTGAAAGCAAGGGAAGGAAAAGGATAACCTTTTAAGGAGTCTTCTTATCTTAGCTTTAAAGAGGCCTTGAAGGAGTGAAAGAGAGAAGAAATAGTAAGTAGAGATGGTACCACTACCACTAGGAGACAAGATCAAATAAAGTCACTTCACTCAAAGCTAGGTAAGCAATTGAAAGAAGTCTTAGTCGAGTCCGAAGCCAGGCGTAGAAGGAAATAAAGCTCATCATTTTCCGAAAGCAGTCTAACCCAGCAGTGTCTTCTCTTCCATCTGGCCTTTCCGAGGCGGTTGCACGAGCCAATGTTGTCAATAAGCTTCTTCATCGGTGACATATGTGGTCTTGGGTTCCCCTGGGCGAGTAGGCTAGTAACCTACTGCAGCGGATCTTTGCCAAAATGAAGAGGTCCGATGTCCAGAGGCGGAACATCGGTTATTATATTAGTATAGGACCGTCGTGGGACGGGATGCTAGGTTCTGTACTCTGATTTTCTGTTTTAATCTCACTCCACCTGATAAGGTTGGTGTGCCTTACTATATGGGGTCCTTGGTTAACTTCCAAAGTGTCTTCCTATGGTCCACCACGAGATGAATCATGTGGGCGAGTCCTAAGGGGTGTTCAACCTTCTGTAGGTCTGGGATGGGAGTGCGTAAGCACTAGTAGCACAGGGTGTCGCGGAAGCCCTTGGGAGGACCTCGGGTCTAGTCCCTAAAGAGGAAGCTCGATTAATCATCGAACCATGCGTACGTTATTCTCATCCCTACTTAAGGTGTCCCCAATTAGGTGGCAGAGAATCATGGAAGACTCTCGGATAATGAGGTCATACTTGAATAAGGTTATCCTCATTATCACTGATGGACTAACTAAGGAACTCCGTATTGGAGCGTACTTGTTTTGCCGATCTAAAGTTAGGTAAGAAGTCTGGATGGTTGTTTACTGCGCTTTATTTAAAGCAGTGTGCATCATATTTACAGATTGCCTATGGGGGGTTCCTCGGCCCCCCGACCTTCTACCAGTTCCGGTCTCTTTAACGCGGTCAGGGTATCCTAGGATTATTCCGTCCTTTCATAGACGAATGATGTATAAAAGGGACGAAAAGGCACTGGGGTTAAAATAGATCTTTCATTCTTTTCTTTGTCTAAATTAGCAAAGAGAGTTTCGAAAGATACGTTTAAATAAATTAGATCGCCGTGGGATAATCCTGAGGAGGTACTTAGTCAAATGAAGGAGAGAATATCTATATCCAAATCACTCCTTCTAAGATAGAAGCCTTGGCTTCCCACGATTCCCCTTCACCAAGGGATGACATGGGATTCAACCTGGAAGGCTTTGCCTACACACCAGATCACTCAGCGAATTCTTAAGTCTAGAGTGTGTCCAACTAGGAAAGGTATTGACCGAGTGGGAACTTCATTTTTATGTTTTTTTTTCATTTAAATAAGATTTCCTCCGCTTAATGGATAACCATTTGCTACCAATGGAGAATTGCTTATCATCTTAAATTCAGGTGATTAGATTTGCACCAATGGAAACCATAAACTTTATACACAATAAAGGGATCAATTTGCTTATTTTTAGATAGTGAACGGAGTTCCTTCTTCCATTCTATCCTATTCACAGGTACTGATCATTCATACTGGAAAGCGTTTTTTCTTTCTTTTTTTGTGCCAGCTTATGATCTAAACGAGTCGCACATACACCCTAGTACATGTTCCTCGACGCTGAGGACATCCCCGAAGAGCGGGGGATTTCGTGACATTTCGAATTGGCTGTCTTGTATTTCTAATAAGTTGTTTAATAGTTGGCATGTTGAATCATATACATAATGGGCTGGTTTAGATTGATCCTAACCGGATGATTATGAATTTTTTCTATTTAATAGAATAGTAAACTCGGAGATCAAATCTAAAATCACGGATTTGCACAAAATCCATCTTTTTTTCATTCAACTGCTACAAGATCAACAATTCCATAAGCTTGGGCTTCTGTTGCTGACATAAAAACGTCTCTTTCCAGGTCTTCAGATACAACCCATAATGGTTTGCCCGTCCTTTGTACATAAACCCTTGTGATGGTTTCGCGTAGTTTCAGCAGCTCTTCCGCTTCCAGGATAAATTCTCCCGTTTGCGCCTCATAAAAAAAAACTAGCATAGCAGGTTGATGGATCATTACCCTGATGATAGAAGGGTTTTCTATCTGGTGTGATGAAACGAACAGAAAATAAAGATAAAGAATAATAGGAAAAAGTCACTAAATTTATCGAATTAACTTATCATTGATGTATTATTTCATCAAGATTCAATCCAAACCATGATGGTATTTTCTTGTTCGGGTCTCTTTCATCTTTTTAGGTTTCTGCTCTACTCCGGGTAAAGATCCGCCCGATCTTGATTTGCACATATAGGACAAATCTTCCGATCACCATTTCTTTTTTATGACTTTTTTCAATTCATTTCAGATCTTTCACCAAGTATTTAGTTTGAGATTCCCTCGCTTGACAAATAGGATATCTTTACAAATAACAAAGAGGAATCATTTATCATACGCGTAGTAATCGTAGATATATTCCCAATTGGGTTCTTTATAAACAGAGCCTGGATACTTCATTTTTTGAGTCCAACCAAAGCCCACCTTATTCTAATTGATAATAGTACTATGAATCCCCAAAAACAAGTCTCCTTCAAAAGATCAACAGCATACTTCCTCTGGGAAAGATAGATCCCCTTTTTGAGTGGGCAACTTCTATTCCTAGGAAGTACTTCAGAGTTCCCAGATCCTTGATCTCAAACGCCTTACAACAATGTGCCTTCCACTATTTTATTGCCTCGACATCATCCCCCGTAAGGACAATGTCATCAACATACACCACTAGAACTGTAGTCCCCTCCTTTTTCTTCCTGACAAATAGAGAATGATCTGCATGACTTCTCTGAAAACCAAACTCTTGTACAGCACTGCTAAACTTTTTTAGGCATGCCTCTTTCTTAGTCAATGGACTGCTTCAATCCATATATAGCCTTCTTCAATCGACATACTTTCCTCCCCTGTGGTATGAATCTAGGTGCAGAAACCCTTTGCTATTATATAGTCCTCGGCTCTCTTTCATAAGACTCGTGTAGTCCACCCCAAAAAGAGCTCTACTCGGGCAAGGAAGTACGGATCAGATATAGCTACAGCTGGCCTAGCAGCGTAAGGCCTATCTCCAAAGGGCCCCCAGGTTGGTATGTAGGTATCCAAGAATGGAACTGAGGTAATGGGAGTAAGTGGAGTAGGGTGGCTTACTCTCCAGGGCCCTCTTGATAGATGGATAGAGGAGTGCTTTAGTCTTACGACTAATGAGCGAGTGCGCTTTAGGAAGCTGTTGAGTGCCCGATGAGGTCGAATGGTTTTCAATGTGTCCATTCCGGAATACACAATAAAGTAATAAACTCTCCCATTCTATCGCTGGTAAATACGGACTAGGATTGACTCTGGAAGCTGAGTTTCTCTATTTATCTATGCTCTTGTGCTACTTCTTTCTCAGCAGCTGGACTTGCCTCAAAAAAAGTACTAAGCCTCGTGTTTCAAGGAAAAACTTCTCTCTGTTTTGTTTGCTTTGCCCTGTTTTTGCTAAATGAATCTCTTACCTGCCTTTCGCGGATCTAGCACTTACTCTCTTCTCCTTCGGATCCTCGCTCCGCTCTGGTAGAACCCTATTTTTGCTCTGCTTGCTTATCACTCTCTAGAGTCCTTTTTTTTTGTCCGTCAAATAGCTTGTCTCCCCGCCCTGAGAAGGCGCCTTTTCTCTCGTCAACATAATACTCCTCCCGCTCCTGTGGTTCAGCCTCACAGGATCTCGGCAACAGACGATTTCTCATGGGCCCTCTCTAAATTCCCTCTTCCTTTGTTTTGGGTCGCTCCATCACTCACTCCGCTAGTTGAATTGAGAAAGCCGACCCCGACTTCTCATAGACTGGATTGTAAGAATCTGCTTGCAAACAAACTTGCTTCTTGCCCATGTACTCGTAAGGTATCCCAACATTTCTAGCCTCCTCTTGATCAGGCTCATTGGAACCCCCAGCTTCGATTCCGCCTGCTTAGCCTTTATTTGAAAGAATGGGGGCTTAGATCCTAATCTAATATTCCCATTCTTCCCTCTCGTAATGTCCGTCCGCTGCTAGTCTATTATATGTAGGGAATGGGGATTCGGGTTTGGTTTCTTGTTCAAGTTCTGATTCCTGGAATGGGTTTTAGCCCATTTCATTCTCTTTTGATCCCTACTTCTTTGCGATTGCGAATAAGATAACCGGCCTCCCTTTAGTTTAGCTCAAAAACTCCTCTTTCTTTATCCTATGTCGCGTATTAAACAACCAGCCTAGCCGCCGGCTTAACGGCAAAGAGAAGATCATTCCCCTTAAGCACGACTGGCTTCGAAGAAAAGAAAGCACCAGGCTTAGAACGACCCGCTTTGGATCTAGCAGTCAAAGGTTCGAATCCGTCATTGGCCTGTCTAGATGTGGAAGGTCAAGGGCTGGCAAAGTCGAATTCTTTACTCCTCGGCTCACGGTAGTTCTACCTTTTTATGGATAAAAATTTGATTCTTTCAATCAGAGCGGGATTGAAGAGATAGGGCGAGAGAAAGCCGCTTCTTCGTAACCACGATCCGCAAATGAGAACTCTTTGTTTAAGGAGAGCCTCTCTAATTTAATTGATCAAAGGCCCTCTGACTGAGGTCGGATCGGAATATCTCTGTCTTTCTACGCGACAAGGGATGCCCCGGAAACTTCCCATTGTACCTCCCCTCCTTGACATGCCTTCTCTGACTCCCCCGTTGGAGCAGATCTTTCGGCTGCTAAGCGTGCTGAGTAAGGGCTGGTTCTATCCCGACCAAGGAAGGAAAGGCGGGGGACCATTTGTGTGCATCCAGCAGGAATGGGAGTGGAAAATTCTAACCTCTTTCTTTTTTATTTATTGATAGGTTGCGGATTCATAGCCATTTCCATTCCAAGAAAACCATCCTTCTAAAAAAAAGAGGGGCGAAGCGCCCGTTTGAAGTGGCGAAGGCCTATGCTACAGTAAGAAAAAAGTACGTTGAGGTTACGAAGTAACATCAGCTGGTTAAGGAAAGCTCAGCTTATGAAATCGCTTAGCCGTTAAGTTAATTAATGTTGTAGTAGTGAGGCGTCGGTACGGAGTTGCGTCAGCTGTGGATATAGACTAGGCTAAGTGACGGACTTCATCTCTTCTTTTCTCTTCACTTATACCTTACACTTCAGCTGAGTCTAACGAGGCTCAGGTGCGGAGCCTTACACTGTGGACCGAGACTACGCAAAGGTAGAACACCATAGAAACTTCGCTGACTTAATCATAAACCTTGATTTCGCTACGCTCAATAAGAACCCGGAATAGCGTAAATCGGTTCGTGTTCCGCTTCCAAAAAGTAAGTCGTCTTTGCCCAAGTGTGAACTGCAGACCACTTTGTACGTTTGCTGAGCAGACCAATCAGTCATTTTAGAAAAGGGAAGGGAACTTCTCACCGAAGGAGGCGGGAACCGTCGATTACCTTTTGAATCAAAGTAGCGACGAGCCGAGTATTACGACTAAAGGGGGAGAAGCTTTGCTTCGTAGACAGCTTCGCTTCTTTCTGGCGACTAGCTTCTCAAGTGGGTGGCTTGGTAAGCACCTTCAGCATCGGTAAAATCCCTATCAATCAATAATAGGCCAGAATGGTGGCTCCTTTCGCCCAGGGGACATCGTTGGAGAACAATGTCGGGGACAGGGTGAGAACCTTCCGTTGGTTACGCCCTTGTTGTGTTGGTTCTTCCATATTTCGATATGGAGATAGATCCATATAGAGATCTAGATCTTTCTATCGAGAGATAGATCTATTGAGAAAGAAATATTGATCTGGTTTCAAGATCTATGAACAAGAGAGATCCCTAAATATCCATTTGAAAAAAAAAAGAGATGAATAGATAGGGCGAAGCCAGCTGAAGGAAGGGCGCGTTAGCGAACTTATTGAAAACTAAAGCAAGAAGGGCCTTCTATTCTATTTAGATTAGTTTCTTAGTAAAGGCACGTTAGCGCATCCGTTTTCTTGCTCGTTAGCGCCCCCTGCCCCTATTTGATTAGTTTAGTCATATCATAAAGGAAAGCCCTTTGACAATCTTACTAATAGAAAGGGGATGCGCTCAAGTATGCGAAGAAAGCTCTTCGAGCTTCTCTTAATATTAGATTCTAGAAAGGTTTGTAGAAAAGGGCTTCTTCAAGTTCCGCTTGCTGCTTTTCATTTTAATAGGAGTAGGTGCTTGCTGCTCGCTCGCTGTCTACTAAATGAGCCTTCACTGCCCGCCCGGCCCCTATCTTTAATCTTAAGTAAAGTGAAGTCAAATCAATGAAGTGAACAGCCCAACCTCTTTTCTTTGTTTGAAGCTTTGCCAGGAAGCTTCTACTTCTTAAAGCTTTCTTTCCCCTAAGAATTCCGAAACAGCAACAACTAGGAAAAAGCTTCTCTTTGATAGCAGTCATAGGGGAGTTCAGAAAGGATCTTGATCGTAGATGGAGACTTAAACCTGTGTGGGGGTAGGGGCGGATGTAGCCAAGTGGATCAAGGCAGTGGATTGTGAATCCACCACGCGCGGGTTCAATCCCCGTCGTTCGCCCATCAAAAAATGGACCATTTCTTTCGGAGACACAAGACAAACCTAGAAATCATTTTTTCTGCAAGTCATCTCGAGTTCAAACGCATCCAAGCAATTGGTATCCGATTGAAACATAGAAAGCATAGATTCGCGTCGCCTGCTTGCTGAAAGCAAAAATGGAATGGCCGATCATTGTATGACGTTTTTTTTTTTAAGACCTCACTAATCAGCCTTACACTTTTGAGTTCATAATGAATGAACCCCGGATGAAGATAAAATATCCCCTCCCTTTTACTAAACCATGGGGAGCCCCGAATAGTTTACCGGACAAATTGAAGTTGTCGTGACGATACCTTTCTTAGTGGAAGATCGGAAAAGACTTCTTTTCATCACGAGACTGATCGGATCTGCCGTAGACACCCGAGAGACCTCCACAAGGTAGGCTAAAAAAGTAAGAGGACAAGAAGCAAAGAGGTATGCTTTCATTTCTTTGTTGAGAGGGGAATTGAACCTTATCTTATGGGACACTAATACCGATGCGGATTCCCTTTGAATTAGCTTTAAATTAAATAAAGGGTATATAACCATAAGCCGAAAGAAAGGCAACAGAGACAACAAGTCCTGACTTTTCAACAGAGGCCATGGGGCGCTATTAGGTAGTAGGCTCTTCGGCGGCAATCGATGCATAGCTGCCTTCGTGCCATGTGGAAAAGATCATTCCTAAATGTGATTTCATGTCCCTGCCAACAAGTTCTTTCTTATAGTAGTGTGTAGTTAGCAGGATGTACGTTAGTGTGGATTCGTGTATTTCTTACGAAGTAAGCATAGGCCAAAAAGCCGTATGTATCGGCTCTATCTCTATCAATAAGCGCAAAGGGTGCGTGGTGCCCATGTTGACAAGACCCCGAAACCAAGGGATTGACCCGAAACGAAACAAGCCAAACGATTCCTATCCCTGCCCATCTGCCTAGACCTTCCTCCTTCCTTTTTCACTCGGTCAGGGTTTCCCCATTGCCGAAGATTCCTCACTGCTGCCTCCCATCGGGAGTAGGGACCGTGTCTCAGTTCCCTTGTGGCCATTCACCCTCTCAGGCTAACTACGCATCACAGCCTTGGAATAAAAACCTCACCAACTAGCTAATACGACTTATCCTCATCAATTAGCGAGTCCAAAGACCCTTTCATGATCAACATTTCAGATTCATCACAATATGCGGTATTTTATACCCACTAAATGGCAGATTAGAGAAGTATTACTCACACGTTCGCCGCTAAGAGCAATACTGCTACTACTCTCCGCCCGACTTGCATGTGTTAAGCATAGTTCAAGTCTTCCTTCCTTCTCATAGTGCTAGGATGAAGAAAGGAAGAGCTAATCTTTCGCCGCTACGATCTTGCTTAAGTTTTTTATATTAATTGTTTAAACAATTTATTGCTACCCACTCGATTTCAAGATGTTCCCGAGAAGAAAGAAAGAGCTCACGAGAAAGCTCGTCAGTGGAAATTGTAAAAAGTATTGATTCCGAGGAAGGTGTAGTCGGGGTTGACTACAATTTCTCAAGTAAGAGATAGAATCTCACTAATTGGAAGGAAAAGGGGGGCTTTGATCCATTGTGATTCGGTTTCTTGGTGTGGAGAGGAGAGATCTCTGCCATAAAAGAGAGAGCTCCTAGGCCTTATTCTGCAGATCAAAGAGCGACTCCCCATTCATCCGAAATAGTATTTTAGTAAAGAACAGAGGCATTTTTGACCGACTACATGCCCATCTAGTGCAGTGGCTTGGTATAAAAGCCTTGACCATCTTCCGAAGTTCTAAATAATCTACTGATCAAAGACTGTAGGGGCGGACTGCTCTACATTCAGCCACACCACAGTGACCCCCGAAGCCATCTTCTTCTAGTTGCGGGACGAAATCCGACAGCCAATTGCTGGCTCTGAATAACCAGCTCAGCAATAAGCTCAATTCTTCCATAAGATAACGGGGCGGGCTTGCGCGCGAGTCGAATGACGTAGGTGCACAAGAGTACTTCGCGCCACAACCATCTCCTTTTTATAGGTTCTACGGACCGATGCCTGCTGCTTCATTTGGGAGAAAAGAATCATAGATATGCCGGTCATTAGAAGGAAGAACCGCCATAAAAAGATTCCTCGTGTATCATCTGTAGCAAAACTATGAACGGGAGCTAGCAATCCGGACCGTATTGAAAAGGTTCCTGAGACACAGCATGGAAAAGTCACAATATTAAGAAACGAGGTCCAAGAATGAAGAAGGGGTTGAATTACTGAATGAATACAAGCTGTGGCTAATACCCGAGGCATAAAAGAAGCATTTTCTACGGGATCCCGAAACCACCAGCCACCCCGACCTAATTCATGATGAGCCCACCAACTTCCTGGCAAAATGCCTACGGTTAAAAACCAGCGACATGTCAAGATCAAAATTCGAATTGGTTCCTGGTCCTGGTCAGAGACCACTGTGTTCGCGCCGTCGGTCCAACAAAGAGGCGCAGTAGTGGTATCTTTCTTTTCATTACGAACGACATGCTTCGCCTGCTCCCTCCCCGTGTCCACTAGCGCTCGTGTCCAGAGCGAAGATAAGTCGAAAAAGCGCCATCGAAGCAGCATAAGCAGGCTTCTATTGCTACGTAACAATAAAGCAGGATAGCATTTTGCGCCCACATATTTGAATTTGAGGGTAAAGAGCTCGCTTGTTATACGGGATCCGACGCATCCAACAGAGCGAAACAGTGTTCCATTTTTTTCGGCGGCATCCTTCCGCATTAGCGGCGAGTGGAGTGCCACAATCCCATTCATCATTTTTGATCTACATAAGCCAAAGCCCATAGCACTGGCGACGTCTCCGGCATAAATGCAAGGAGGATGTATAGCTGATAGAGGATCTTGTGGAACAGGATTTGATTCTGCAAGCGGTTCGGTACGAACGAAGAAATTTCGAACAAAAGGGTCGGAACTCGCTGATAGGAAAGGAGAGAAAAACAAAGCAATGCCAAGGTCAATCCGCTGTTCATCGATAAACGAAGCTCTCTCTTTATCATCTCGTGCCAGATGCAACAAAGGATGAGTCCTTTTTCCTTCTCCCGAACCACGGGAGCGCCTAGCGCCCAGAGGAGCAAAGCTCATTTTCCTTTCAGGGAAAAGCGGCGCATAAAAAAGGGCTGGTCCGTCAAAAGTCCGGTTCTTTCGCGAACGAAGTTCAGAATCAACAAGGGTTCGTAGAACGAAGGGAGTGTACAACTGGGTCTGCGCCCCACTTTTTTGTTCGTAACGAGGGAGAGATAGAATGGAGTTCTTCACGAAGTTCGAAACAAAGGAATAAAAAAGAGTTTCTCTATGGCCTCCTCGTTTTGAGACATTATGGCTTTTGGGTCGACCCCGGTAACAAAGAAGGAATCCATAAAAACTTAGGATCCGACACCATGATAAAATACTACCCTCATGATTAGACCATGTCCCTGAGATTTGATAAAAGAAAGGTGCATTAGCGGTTAATACGTTGTAATTGGATAAGTTATTAGGAATATGACGGAACGAAAGACCAAGGAAAGAAAGAAGAATACACCAAAATGCAAGTGCTGCACCAAACACTGGTGGTTGTTTCTTGTTGTAAGTGAATGCAACGAAAAGACCCGGAAATAACGAACAATGAAACAATTCATATATTGACATTTCGTGCTCATTTCAAAATTTCTGCTTTCTTATTCTTATCATCCGGTAATCACAGGATGATCCACAAGAAAGGTGGCAGGATTCGAACCTATGGCCGGCCGGCCCGCCCCTGACCTGCTGGGTTGGGTGGCCGGGTTAGCACCCCTCGTCGCCTCTGTACCCGAAACAGATGCGCTGCGCTATCCAGCGCGTAACCTTGTCTCCCCTACTCCTCTTCTGGTTGTGCCATTACCAATCGCGGGTAACCCCCGGCCGCCCCTGACCTAAGAAGAACGATTATCCTTATAACCAAATAAGGACCAGCTTACTTACCTCTCGAGCGATAGTTCCACGATCCCGACCCGCAACTTGTTGGGAGTAGAGGCATCAAAGCTTGCCCAACCTAGTAAAGGGGCTTGGAGATAAAGGTTTTTCTGGGGGAGATACAGTTTCCAGGTTGGATTTTGATTTTAGATCAAATAGGACTAGTTGGGTAGATAGAGGTGGTCAAATCTAACCTTTGCATCGATGTTTAGCAGGGCGGGTCGCTTGAGTGTCAAAACCAAGCGGTGGTTGTTTTTCCTTGGCTTATCGAACCAGCGTATGCCCATTCCTCCTTTGATGACTCCCAGTAGAGAAAGCCTAAATTTTCCGATATGGATTGAAAGGAAGTTAGGGATGGACATAGATCTTTCCGCCTATCCGGAGTGTTGGAAATAAAGCCATTTTTTTTTCTTCCAAGGGAAGAACCAAGTACCAGTTTTGATGAAAATTCATCTCCTCAACCATTGCCGCACGCCAGTGAAGTTTTATTTCCTTGTTGGGTGTAGCGGGTATCTCGATGTCAAGGCAGGGAATGGAATGTTTTGAGGCTAATAAGGCCTTTGGTGCCTTGCGAAGAAACATCTTTTAGTCTAGTAACCATAGTATGGAAGGGTCCTTAGATATTCTTTGGCGTCTAGAGATGGGTTTGGGTGGAGGTGGTGGTATAGGGAGAAAAACTACAAGATCAATGGCTGGGTGAGCGGGTGTTTCAGAATTTGGTGTAGGGGAAGGAAGGGGAGGGATGTTAGTAAGATCAATGTATAGTATAGCATCAGTGTAATCTCTTGACAACTTTCCGTCTCAAGCAGGGAAAGAGTCAAAGTCAAGACAGACTAAAGAAAGAATTCCTATTTTTTTTACCTTTCCCGGGGTCACTCCCTTTGAGCTAACTGAGCTAACAGCAGGATATATTCAAAAGTGAAATAGCCAGCCTATCTCTTAATCGTACGCTTACGAGCATATCTTAGTTCCATCTCGTGGGAGTCCATCTTCCTTCCCGTTTGTTTAAGTTTGAGTTCCCTTCGGGAGGTGGGGTAGGCAAGTTTGAGGTGGGCAAGTGAGCTCTCCCGGCCGGTCTCCTAGGGTCTAAGACAGGGAGTTAGTAAGTTTTCAAGGAGAGGCGGCAAGTTAACAAGCCAGTTTCTTTCACCAATCCTGTGAGCTAGCTCCTTTCTTTCTTCCAGTGTGGAACTAGAACCAGCCTATAATCTATTCATCTTACGATTTGTTTTTACTACGTATCATTAAGAACTAGAATACTAGGGCTCTTTAGCCCGTTCCTCAATCGAAAATAAAATCACCAAGGTAGGAATTGGGCACCGGAGAATGAAACTTTTACAATCCATATGGATGTACTTCTGCTGTCAAAATGAGAGTTTCAGGCACCTTGTGGTGTGGGGAATCATTCGATGTCGGAACCATGTTCTATAAAGATCCCACTACAGCCATTCCAGACATCAGCTTAGGCGCGAGTAACAGACCCTAGGGGGAAAGATTCCTAAATCCACTCTTTCGGTCGGCTTCGGTACCTATTGATGAGGAGAAGCCTACACATGCTATGCCGGTTCGATTTATAGATCCTAGAAACAAGGGATTCTTTCTCTTTGGTCTTCGGTTCATAACGTCCAGTCCTGCAGGAGGTGCTTTCAGAGGATACTTATCCCGGATCAGCATCTGAGTTTGAGTTGAGTCAGTGTCGTACTATTCATGATCAATTCAACCAGAGACGGGGAAGATACCTAAATGAAATAGTCAAAAATTCCTTAAAAAAGAGGGCTATAGGCCAGCCTAACATAAAGAGGAAGAATCGTACTACCCACATTGTTTGCCTTTCGACAGAAACATTTCCCTTAACCGTAGTAGGCGAGCAGGTAAACTATATTGTTCCCAGAGGCATTCTTTAAAGCATCAAAACTACGTGTATCACTGGCAGTCCCCGGGAAAGTTATCTCGACCCGGCCAAAAAAAAACGCAATTTCGACTCATCAAGATTCAATCTATTTGGGGGGGTGCCCGACCCAGGTATGGATTTTTGTCTTCTTCGTATGGGATATAACCCCGCAAGGTGGAGTACCGTACCACAAGGTTTTTATTCCCACTTCAAATGCCTATTAAACATGTTGTCAATAGTCTGTCACGCCGTCTCGATCCTCAAATGGGCGCTACCATAGATAGAAAAGATCTTCCCACCTATCTATCGATTGGTCATCCCAGTTTTGGGACTCAATATTGATATTGTCGGGGCACCTTTAGGGTATGACCAGGAGCGGAGCAAAGACAACCTATCTTGCTGCTACGAGTGCCTACCCAATAGCTGATTCTTTCTATTATGCTGATAAACTCTGATAACCCTACATCAAGTAGTGGAGAGACAAACCGCATTTAAGGAATAAAAACCTCGGATTCCTATTCCTTTGTTGAGGCAAATTTCCTTTTTATTGTGCCCATTAGGCTAGTCCAAATTGAATTAGTCAATGCGCTAAGTAATCTCCTTGCCTGCCCGCCTCAGGAACATTCTAATCAATGGTCTCGGGAATTTTCTACGATAGGTCTCACAAGACTAAGTCAATTTCGTCTCACTAGTAATCGAGACGGGATGAGTCGATGCCAGGTGCCATGCTTATCCGTTGTTAGCGCTTTGTTTCTTCTCATCTCAGATGTCGCCTTGAGAGTTCCATCCTCACCCGGTCCTTGGCTCTTTCCTGGTGTCAGGTTATCAAGAATAGAATCAGAGTAAAGAAGATTCATTTCATCTGCATCCCTCCTCCTCCTTGAAGGAAGTACACTGACATAGATTGATTACCGACCGCTCCCTTCCTGTGGTTCTGTTCTCCCGGCTTTTCAGCTAAAGTTTTTATTCCTCCTGTGGATGTAGTCAATATAAAATCACTGCAGCTCTGGGATCTATTGAGCAAAGAACTTTCTCTGCCATCTAACCTGCGCACTCCAATCAATCTAAAGAAAGGTATGCCTTACCTGATTCACGCACAGCTCTATTCTATTCTGCTTTCAATCTATCTCAGAAAGTGGTACAGATCAAAGTTCTATCCTACTGCTCCTGATATGAAGGTAAGCGGTTGCTGCTAGTACTATATTAGACTTCAGTCTTTCTTTCTCTCTCTGATAGTAAGAGGAAAAGGTTTTTATACGGAAAGATAACACACTAGGGTAGATTGGAAAGGGAACAGGAACACACTTTAGTCTCTCGACATCTCATTAGACATTAGACAACAAACATAGAAGAGTCAGCAGCTCTCTTCCTCAGTCTTGGTTATCTTACAGGGTCGGCTAGGTGAGTTTGATTCCCATTCCCGTGGCAAAAGGAAAAGAGCTTGAGCTTGATATCCGGGCTTCTATCGGTGAAGAAAGGATATATCCTTACCGAGATTGTTCCATGGTATGTCTCCCGTGGTACATACAATACAGAGAAGCTTCGCGCTTCCTTTATCGGTTCGGTTAAGCAATTAGATTGCCTTTCCCTGGTTGTTGGCTATCAAGTGAGATGCCCATCCTAGGGCTTCAGTCAGCTATCCTCTTTTTTTTCTGCCTGCTTCTTTCTAGCGGCAATGGATCTTAAGTAAGGAATTACCCTCCAGCAGCTCTTTTACCTATAGGGGACGCGTATGTCCGGTACAAAAAAAAAAAGGAACATTCTATTCCATCGGTTAATCAAAGAAAGGATATGCTCCTACCGAAGTTCACTGAAGTTCTCGGTTAAGGCTTCCCTTCCATTGGATCTGTAGGATATCGAGTTTTCTTACCGCCTCGATCGGCTATGGGATATGCAATTATCTTTCCTGACCTAACACAGAGCAAAGTACGCGCTAGTGCTAGTACACGAGTAGACCGCTTTCACCTAGCTATTGCTCACTAACAGAACCTCCCCGTACTGGAGACAAGTTAAGATCAAAATCCTCTTGATTTGAGGAGGGGTGAAAGGGGAAAGAAAACAGCTGTTTTTCCGAGGGGCGATAGCATTTAACTGCCATCAAGGGTTATTTAGAAAAGGGTGCTCATCAAAGCATAACCGGGCCTTTTTGGTAATTAGAGGAGATATAATAATGGATAAGAAGGCAGATTGAAATGCCAGTCTGCCCTTCCCCTTCAGCGACCGAAGACTCATTCTGCCTGCAACAGATGTCTTATATGCATTTGGCAGAAACTCTTAGATGAAACGATATGAGGGAATCTTCCTTTTTTCTAGACTAAAATATCCTGACGCTTACCCGTAACCACGACTCCCTTTGATTATCATAAGTTAATATTAGAAATGTGGGTCTTTCTCGTCAGGTCTATGTTCTTGCTTTCAATTCAATCTTTCAAATCGGGTCTAGAATGACTATTTTTCCCAGACAAACAAGTCTCCTCTAGCTTAAGGAGTAGTCCATAGCTAAAAAAAAATCTATGGTACTAGCTTATTCCAGTCATTGGGCACAACTTCCCTTTCTGTTTACAGAGAATAGGAAGCTTCCTCTATCCCATCCATCTTCTTGGGCAAATAAGATGCTCGCTCACTCCACTACGCCACTTGCTGTGCAGTCTCCACTACGCCACTTTCAGTTCCACAGAGTGTTTCCAATCTTCTTGGGTATAGAGAGGAATCTAAGGGTGCTAGCTCCATTGCGGGAAGCACCATATGCCGCTTCTGTACCAACGCCTGCTTCCTCCTCTAAACAAGCAATAGCCAGCTGAAGTGAGCCAAGCTCAACAATCTGGAATGCTTACTCACTCAAGCAGTAAGGCGACTCCGCGGGCTCAATCAGAGGTTCCTATGCAAAGCCAGCTATGAAGCGAATAAAGCGCAGTTCGCACTCTCGATGGGATGGGTCGGGTTCGGTCAATGAAATGCCTTTTCCAAGCACGATCAGGCTTCAGGGTAGCTTCTGGGAGTGCTCTACGAGAAGGCATATGTGTTACATCCGGGAGTGCTCAATGAGTAAACATCATCCCGTTCATTATCAGAGTAACTCCCACAAAGATAAGAATCGAACACTCCTTACACAGAGGAGCGATCAGAGGTTGAATACGGTTGTGCATCAACCAATCCATTCATTCTTCCTCCACTCATCTTCTGAGGAGAAGCACTTTTTTTTTGCATCAAAGACTCTTTAACCAGCCATTGCTGTTAACCCAGCCTACCTATTAGGCGCACTTCCTCCATTCATATTAGGATCACGGATCCATACATACCCCGGGATTTTGTCATTCTAGATTATTAGAATTATATATATAAGGTATCGCTCGGGCTTCTAGCCCATCGCTCAAGCACTCCTACTCGTACGAGAGGTTGAATTGATGACCGGTAACGATCAAGTTGGTATGCCTGTTATTTCCGTAGTATAAAAGTGCTCACACCCTAGCCGGTATTCTCTTCTAGACGTAGGTCCGCTCCTCGTTCACCACAAAACATGTCGAAATTCCACAATCGGGGGAATGAATCAGCGCTTCCCGATACGGCATGCAGCTAGCTGGCTGAACCGATATATCTTACTAAGATATTTAAACCGTCGATTCAGGTGGAGAGAGAGTGGAATCCTTGGCTGGTATTTGATCGCTAGTTGGTTCGGATAAATAGATTGCTTTGGTTCGGCTTGGAACCTCGACGTGCTACCTACTAATGGTCTCGAATAAAGGTTCTTAGCTGCCGTTGCTTGGGCGCTAGGGATTGGTCCTGATGGCAAGGATTCACTTGATTGCTTTGAGCTCCCTGGGAATGGAAATGCAGATGCAGAGGCTGCCTCCCAAGCATTTGATCCAGGAACAGAAGACATTAGATCCAGCTTTGGGCTCAGTACCTCCATTAGGTCACTGACTCCCATTTCCGTTGATTGGACAACCGGCCTTAACGGCGCTCCCTTAGCTTCTCTCGTTGGGAAGCATTTGAGGGCAGGAGCTTTCATTTGGGTGACCAGTAGATAGATACCGGGGTTATCCCCTCCTTTCTTTGCCAGGAGAGAGGAAATACTTGGATTGGTGTTGCTATCGGGTCATATGGAGAATGATGGTGATTCCATGCTTTCGGGCTAGGCATTGGAATTGGATCGGGCGGGCCCGGTGAAGAAGCATTGGATCCCAGAGATGGAATGGAGCTGTTGAAGAGGCGGGTTGATTAGTTCTGGTTGGAGGGCTACGAACTCCTTCTCATTGTTCCGCTCCTCTTCTCTTCTTTAATGGTTGACCAGGCACTGAAGGTCGATCATCTGTGTTCACCTGGTATGGATATAATTGAAGAGTGGAGGTGAAGGGCTCCTGTCATCCGGCAATGCAAGACCCACTCCAGATCGATGCCTCTTGGTCAGACCATTTCCGTATACTGAGATTGACGACATAGCGAGATAATTCCGTAAGATGGTATTGCAGTGCTTATTGAATTGTCAACAATCCTCTCTTCACATCTGCTAGAAAGAATTATTAGGGCTTTGGAGAGTGAATAGCTATTCTTTTTCTCACATCTCGATTTCTTTGGGAAGATAAGAGACTTTGCTGCTCTCCCACCTTCAACTAAGGTAGTCGCTTAGCTAACTAAAAAAGCATCCTCTAACGAGGATACCACTGTATATTTAGATACCCTCAAAGCAAAGGTGAGGAATAGGGCTGGCTAACAAGTAAACGAGAGACGTAAGTGAACGAAGTTGGCATCTTCGAGCTAAGCAAGCAAATAAACTACTTCTCTTTGTTGCGAAGTGAGCCAGGTAAGCAAGGAAGTAATAGAAAGACTCTCAAGTGTTCTCATATTCTCCTATTTGACTCCCACTTGGGATTCACAAATAAAGGATAGATAAAGGAAACTTCAAGGGGCTTCTAATCTATTCTTTCTTGCCCCCCATTCCCTTAAGTGGGATATACCCTGTGCTGTGCAAGCTCGGAATTTGAACTGAAAGGAATATTATCCTAGGGAAACCTACTCGTTTAAACATCTCTGCGATAGAAGTTTTTTCTTCTTCTTTTCCGATTTCGAATCTTTTTTCTTAGCCTCAGTTCATGAGTTATTGTTAGACCGTTTCCGCCCTACGACTAGTAGTGCGTTCACTCCCTTTCGAGTAGGATTAACACTCACTAAGGAATAGCTTTTAGAAAGATTCTTTGGTAGGAAGATCCCTCAATTCCTATACTATGCTCCCAAGAGCTGATTCAATAGGAGACAACACCAATACCCACTCGATTGGACAAAACAAGACCTGGGTTGAATCCACGAGGCAATGAAAGTAAACAACAGGGTTGACCACTCGGGGATAGACTTGGTTCCTCAGTGACTCAGAAATGCACCACCTCAACACTCAGCTTGGATGAGCTGACCCTTCTCAACCAATACTGGGATTTCCGCTTTTGCTCTTGCATTCAATAATGGGAAGAACTTCTTCGTCTATTCTCTTCGAGGGATAGCAGCAACCTGCAGGTTCTAGAGATCTGTGGAAGAGGAAGAGAAGCACGACTCTCTTATAGAATAAGTAGGGAACAGAGCAGGCCTACTAGCAAATCTAGGAGTGACCGGAGGGCTAGGAAAGGGGAAAGTACTGAAAGAGAATCGATCTTATCTTGTTTACGAGTGGATGACATCATCAGATAGGATCCGTTTTCATGATCCATATATTCATTCTAAATATGAGATTTGACGAGCTTGACGAATCTGAGCGAGCAACACTTAAGACGCCCTGCTGTAAAAGCAAAATGGATGGACTAGTTTGTTAAAATTATTTTAGATAACTCTCAAAAAAACTGAGATTCCTGTATAAAGCCTTACAGCGACCAGTGTACCATTGTTCCTTAGCGAACTCCTTTCCCAAAGCGTCAAAGTCCGCATTGGATAAAGTAGTACTTGAGTATTCATCCATATTTGAAGGTCGGTTGTGCAACTTAGTCCCCTTCATCTGAGAATTTTATAGAACAGCATTGAGCCGTCGATGTGTCGATTTTTGCAACCTCTGCATGAGTTTTCTTCAGGAAAGGACAGAGCAGAGCTGTAATCAGCGCCTTTCTAAGATCTTCAGATAGACACAATGTGTCGTACACGCTTAGCAAGGAGGGTCTTTTCTTCAGATGGGCCATGACATTGTATTTGATCTTATTGGGGGAAGCTGTTTGGTTAGGTGGAGCTTGGGATGCCCCCACTGAAGGCGATGGAAGCTGTACGTCGGGTAATTGAGTATACCCGACCTTAGAGTTATCTTGTTGACATAAACTGGCTCCTTCGGGAAATGGAGTGGGCAATTATCTTCGTCGAATACATCGATCGTGAGGCAAGAATAAGTCGCCATGTTGGATGCAGCCACCTTCTTACCCTTACCCTTCTTTATAGTCTTCAAGAGTTCGGCGTCTATGGTTCCTTCATTTATCAGCCTTTTGATTTTGCGCTTCAGGGCAAAGCAATCTTGGATCTTATGCCCCAAAACCCTGTGGTAAGGGCAATATAGTGGATCCCCTACACGATCTGCTTCATGTGGACGCTTAGAGTCTGGCAACTCGATGAGATTTAGTTCTATCAATCCTTTGAATAAGTCATTTACTTCTTCGTCAGGAATGAAAACCTCGCCTTTCTCCTTTAGAGACTTTGGAGGACCATTTATTCTTTGAGAAGATTCGGCTTGAGCTTACTTTACTTTAAAAGGGCTTGGCTAGAAGTTTTTTTTTTTGGTCTCATGTTCCCATCTGAGGTAGCACCTGAAGTTCTAGGTTCCACCACACAGGCTTGTTTTGTCTGTGTCTTCTCAGGAGTTCTATCCTTCTTTATCAGTCACTTTATCAACGAACTTAGATCGTCGGGCGATATGACTAAGATAGTTATAAATCTCTGTGGCTTTGGAAGCAAGCTCTTCAAAAGTGATGGGTTGAGGACGATGTAA
>NC_134555.1:33872712-33872969 GCF_025594145.1 Primulina tabacum
CCGGACATGAGATACATTCTATCTAACAAGCCAGATAAGCTCAGTCAGTCGGGATCGGATCCCAAACGGCCAAATAAGAAATTAGTAGTATGCCGGAACTCTTTCTCTTAAGGCGCAGAGCGAACTGTCGGACTAGGAGCTGCGTTGTTTCATAAGAAGTTCCCCTCTAAATAGATGGCGATAATCTGTTCTTGGTGGTAGGGCAGTAGGAAGTAGCCTTTTCTTCAAGCAGGGCTTTCTCGATAGCCAGAAGCTCT
>NC_134555.1:33875344-33876484 GCF_025594145.1 Primulina tabacum
GTGAATTCAACTTTAGACAAGTCTAGCAAAGCAGCTCATCTGGTAACACGGTTATCCGTCCAACCTCTATCAATCGGTCTTTCCTCTTTCAATCGCTTGAATCGGTCCAACCGGGAATCTTGAATCTCTAACAATAACAATCGCATCTGTCTGACTGATGGGAGAGATCGGCTCTATGGCCGCTTTTCCTTAAACTTCAGCCCTCTTTAAGCTCTCTTCTAGGGAATTTGCTTGGTCTAGTAACAAGTCTCGATAAGCTGTCGCAATCAGGCAATTCGTTAAAAAAGATATCTTATCGATCTGTCTTTCAATACTTCCTATCTTCCTGCTGGGGAATCAGTATCTGTTGCAATCGCTCATTTGTTCTGTTCTGTCGCAACTCTCGCATCTGGAATACGGGAAAATCTTCCCATATTAACCTTTTTGTAAATATCTCTTCTATTGCTTGTTAGCATTGGCTATCGGTCAATTTCGATTCCTTTCTTTATAAAGATTTTGTCTCCTTCATTGATGACTATTCTAGAGTGACTTTCATCTATCTTATGAAAGATAAGAATGAAGTTCCTTAGCACAAGCGCTAAGCGATAAGAATTCCTTTTATTTTCCGGTTATTTCATAAGATGATAAAAAACTAAGTGTGGTATAAATGTTAAGATTTTGAGATCTGACTGACAATGGGGGAGAATAGTTCTCCAAGAACTTTCAAGCTTATCTGCAGAAACAAGGGATTGACTCTCAAACTACCTGCCCATATACCCCCAAGAATGGAGTAGCTGAGCGAAAAAATCGGCATCTTTGGAGGTTACCCGTGCTCTTCTCACCGAGATGAAGGTAGCTAATACTGGTAAGAAGCTGTCTTAACTGCATGTTATTTGATTAATCGTATGTCCGTTCTAAGTGGTAAATCTCCTATTCAAGTGTTGAAACCTGACTCACCCCTGTCTTTCCTATTTCTCTTCGTGTTTTTGGTTGTGTTTGCTTTGTTCATGACTTGAGTCCTCTCAGAAACAAACTTGATTATAAGTCTTTCAAATGTGTCTTTGTTTGGTATTCTAGCTCTCAGAAGGGCTAGAAGTGTTATCACCCCAAAACAAATAAAAGATTTGTGTCCATGGATGTCATCACTTTCTTTGAAAATCT
>NC_134555.1:33876649-33888772 GCF_025594145.1 Primulina tabacum
GAGGAGCGCTATGATAAGACAACCCAAGAGAATCCTTTATAAAGGATAACCTTTCAAAGCTTTCGGGCAACTTTCATTCTTGAAGAATTGACTCTGCCCTGGAAGAAACCGAAACCCCAACCCCATTTTGATGTCATACGCTTCCGCTGGATACGATATACTATTCAATAAACTGCGCGGGATATCAATAAAGGGTGCATGGGTTTTTTCCATGATTGCTCTGTTTATAACAGTGAGTCTACAATTTTCTACAATACGATTGAAGACATCACGATAAGTATATGAAGAACGCTTTACAATCCCCGTTGAAGAAGTTGTATTAGAAGTAGAAGAAGAACCACCTATTTGATCATCCAAAGAAAGTTTGTCGAAGTCATTACATAGAGAAAACATTTGCAAGTTCTCGATTTCACATAAGAACCGGTACCATTCAGGGTTATTCACCATTTTGAAAATCGTTGATTTTTTCATCATCATATCCTATCTATATATATTACCTTCATTTGAAATACCAATTTCTCCAATAAGACATTTTGTCTTCTTTCCCGGTCTAATAGAATAGAGATCACCACAAAGGCCCAGTTTATCAAGCAATGAATATAGATTCTCCTCTGTTATATCTCCATAATTAGCGATATAGACTTCTGTAATGTAACGTGAATAGTTTATAGAAGGGTATAGAGATGTTATCTCTTCATCAAGTACGTGTAGTACTAGACTATGAAGAACGCAAGTAAGCCTGCCAACAGGCGGTATACAAATACCACTAAGATATGCTTCTGTATTATCACTACAGTTAACATATTTCACATTTAATAAATCTTCTATGTAATAATATAGGAGATTTTTACCTATAACAGATTTGAGCATAAATAGATAATCCGATTTATCAATCGTTGATAACGATCTTGCTAAATCCACGCGATAGAAACATTTAATGTCATCTCTTTCAATAAGTTTTGAATAAAACTTATTTGCAGTCATTCTAATGCCATTTATATCATTATTATTGAATAAATTATTCATTAATCTGGATAAAGCATCAAAGAAAAGTTTATCAGATTCCGCTGGCTCAAAAAGTATTTGATAACCACTGGGTTCAAGACTTTTGAACGTATATATCATGTTCTTACATTCTTCCTGATGGCATAACCTTATACTTATAGGCGATAAAGAATATAAACCCTTCTCTACTTGTTCTCGTATCCTATGAACTGTATCCTCATCCAAATTGTATATATTTTTTGAGTAGTAAAAAAATGAAATTTCCTTCGATAGCAGATCAGCTCCCCAAAGAGAGACTTTTTTCTTTTTTCTTTTCGAAGTACTCAAATCATTAGTGTGAGTAGACGTATTAAAACTTCTAGTTGGTATTATACAAACACCGAGCATCGTATTGAACTGTGCTGCTATTTCACCACAATCGTTTGGAACAAGGCCTACCGCAAGAAAGAATGCAATCATTACTCCTAAACATACAGCTTTTAGCACTGGACCGCTGGCTGGTACTGATATATCGGCGAAAGGTGGTTCATTCTTAAATGCTGTTTCAACCGATGCTGAAACAATGTCGCTCTTTTCAAGAATAGAGACTTTATGAAAACCTGGCCGATAATATTCCATATCCATAAATGGTTCATAGGACTCAAAAGGAGTAAATAAACCAGTATCGGGAACATGAAGGTGTGTACCTGGCGCATACCCGTACCAGACAGTACAACCAAGGCCTATGCCGACCAGAATCAGGAAACGTCCATACCTACCGCTATAATAGGTCATTACTTCGATTAAGACCTGTTGATAGGGACTCCCTTCGGTGACCAAACCACGCAAACCTACCCCGCAATAAGAAAATAAGATTTCACCGTTCAAGCTTTCAAAGAGCAGATTCTCGGCTTGGCCACTCACTAAGGATGGCAGTCAATAGCTCTAAGATCACATCGGATTCTAACCCTCAGGTGACTTCACTCGCTTAATCGGAATCTCTTTCCCTCTGGATTTTCTATTGGAGAGGGACTGGTCTTTCTCGCCTGTGCCGATTGCCTTAAGAATTCTAATTTAAATCGTGCCACTTGCATCCAACCCCGTGACGTGATTTGGGCATAGATCATCTTTCCCTTCTACGACGGCTAGTGAAATCATAAAAAGTTCGCTCCCCTTGGGCTGGGAAAAACTCACTAGGAAGATAGAACAAAAATGAGTAGTAGCGCTAGCGGCGCAGAAGGAGCTTGACACCACATCTAACAATAGTCCCCTTGAAGGCAAAAGAAGGAAGCCAGACTTGCCTTTATAAGCTTAGTAAGCCATCGAGGTCCTGTTGGAAGGGTTATGTTGATGCAGTAGCAAAGACTTCCAACTCCCATCATATAAATCAATTTATACTCTTCATGCTCTGACTAAGATTATCGGCATCATAGTTTTTCATACCAAAAGCCTCCAGCTGATCACAAAGGTTCTTCACCTTAATACAGTAACTACCCCGCTTCAGGCCATGTTGTTCAGTCTCCAGGCACTGACGCTTACTTGCGGTCGCATGTTCATTAACTTCTCTCAAAGTAAGCCATGCCTTTCTTGGGTCTGTAATGCCCCCTCCATATATATGGGGTCTTATCAGCTACAGACACTGTGATCGCATGCATAGCCCCACCAGACCAAAAAAAGATGAAAATGGTTTCTTACTCGCCACATCCTCCGGGTTACCTTCAGCAATTATCCAACATTCCTGGCCCATCAAGAATAACTTTACCTTTTCACTCCAATTTACATAATTTTCGCCATGTTGGAGTGAACGGCACACAATCGACAAGCCAGACATTATTTCCTAATGCAAGAAAAAAAGAATTTTACGATCTGATTCTGGAGGAGAATACATGTCCACGGGATTTTCTCAATATCTTATTTCTAGAGGCACTGTTCATCAGAGATCTTTTGCGTATACTCCTTGAATAGCTAAGAGGAAAAATAGATAGATACTTATTGGAAACGATTAGAGCTATGATGTTTGGGATGAATGTACCTCATTTGGGCAGAAGCTGTGTTGACCGCAACATACTTGAAAAATAGCATACCGTAGTTGTCTTTTATGGAAGCATCCCTGATTAGTCTCATTTAAAAGTATTTGGCTGCTGCTGTTCATATTCTATTTTTTTGAGTTTCTTTAAAGAAAAGAAAGGAAACTAACGAAAGAAAGCGAGCTCAACGAAACAAACGAAGCGAGCAGCAGGAGAAGATCGGTAATAGAAGGTAACGAACTAGAGACTGAGAAAGAGATCAGAAGCAAAACTCGGCAAGGAGAAGGCTGCTCCCAGGTGCTACAAAAAAATGCAGGAGTGAGCGTACCCCAAGGCTCTCCTCTCTCCCCCCTTTTTAGCTAACCACCATCAACCCCATTTTTAACCAGGTCCAAAAATATGATGAGGAAAGGAGATCAGAAAGATACGCGAACGACGTATAGGTCGGATGTTTCCGTGAGCAGTAAGCAGCAGATCTCCCCTTATTTTGGGAAAGCTGGCGGCCGCGTGTGAATTCTTTCAAGGCAAGGGGCGGCCTGATTCGACATTGTTGTTTACTCTGATCCAGTCGAGGTGGTTTTCATTTACCAGCACGTAGGTGGTCTAAATTCCTATGACCGAGTCGTTCTGGCCCCTGTAAACATCTTTTCTTAATGTATTAAAGAGGGCCTATCTAACCGTGAAAAGTGGTGGGTGCCCACTAACAGCCATTCCTGGCTCGGCTCCGATAACGCAATTCCGGGAGGAGTCGGTAGTTGGGCACTGGATCCCTTCGGACCTCGAGAACGTGTGACGCTGGGTCGGAGTTTGGTGAACCAACTGGTCGCTCCTCTAGTTGAAGTATCAGGCCCCTTTTTCGTTGCCTAGGTTACACCTTCGGAATACCCCACAAGATCGTAGCGGCGAAAGATTAGCTCTTCCTTTCTTCATCCTAGCACTATGAGAAGGAAGGAAGACTTGAACTATGCTTAACACATGCAAGTCGGGCGGAGAGTAGTAGCAGTATTGCTCTTAGCGGCGAACGTGTGAGTAATACTTCTCTAATCTGCCATTTAGTGGGTATATAATACCGCATATTGTGATGAATCTGAAATGTTGATCATGAAAGGGTCTTTGGACTCGCTAATTGATGAGGATAAGTCGTATTAGCTAGTTGGTGAGGTTTTTATTCCAAGGCTGTGATGCGTAGTTAGCCTGAGAGGGTGAATGGCCACAAGGGAACTGAGACACGGTCCCTACTCCCGATGGGAGGCAGCAGTGAGGAATCTTCGGCAATGGGGAAACCCTGACCGAGTGAAAAAGGAAGGAGGAAGGTCTAGGCAGATGGGCAGGGATAGGAATCGTTTGGCTTGTTTCGTTTCGGGTCAATCCCTTGGTTTCGGGGTCTTGTCAACATGGGCACCACGCACCCTTTGCGCTTATTGATAGAGATAGAGCCGATACATACGGCTTTTTGGCCTATGCTTACTTCGTAAGAAATACACGAATCCACACTAACGTACATCCTGCTAACTACACACTACTATAAGAAAGAACTTGTTGGCAGGGACATGAAATCACATTTAGGAATGATCTTTTCCACATGGCACGAAGGCAGCTATGCATCGATTGCCGCCGAAGAGCCTACTACCTAATAGCGCCCCATGGCCTCTGTTGAAAAGTCAGGACTTGTTGTCTCTGTTGCCTTTCTTTCGGCTTATGGTTATATACCCTTTATTTAATTTAAAGCTAATTCAAAGGGAATCCGCATCGGTATTAGTGTCCCATAAGATAAGGTTCAATTCCCCTCTCAACAAAGAAATGAAAGCATACCTCTTTGCTTCTTGTCCTCTTACTTTTTTAGCCTACCTTGTGGAGGTCTCTCGGGTGTCTACGGCAGATCCGATCAGTCTCGTGATGAAAAGAAGTCTTTTCCGATCTTCCACTAAGAAAGGTATCGTCACGACAACTTCAATTTGTCTGGTAAACTATTCGGGGCTCCCCATGGTTTAGTAAAAGGGAGGGGATATTTTATCTTCATCCGGGGTTCATTCATTATGAACTCAAAAGTGTAAGGCTGATTAGTGAGGTCTTAAAAAAAAACCGTCATACAATGATCGGCCATTCCATTTTTGCTTTCAGCAAGCAGGCGACGCGAATCTATGCTTTCTATGTTTCAATCGGATACCAATTGCTTGGATGCGTTTGAACTCGAGATGACTTGCAGAAAAAATGATTTCTAGGTTTGTCTTGTGTCTCCGAAAGAAATGGTCCATTTTTTGATGGGCGAACGACGGGGATTGAACCCGCGTGTGGTGGATTCACAATCCACTGCCTTGATCCACTTGGCTACATCCGCCCCTACCCCCACACAGGTTTAAGTCTCCATCTACGATCAAGATCCTTTCTGAACTCCCCTATGACTGCTATCAAAGAGAAGCTTTTTCCTAGTTGTTGCTGTTTCGGAATTCTTAGGGGAAAGAAAGCTTTAAGAAGTAGAAGCTTCCTGGCAAAGCTTCAAACAAAGAAAAGAGGTTGGGCTGTTCACTTCATTGATTTGACTTCACTTTACTTAAGATTAAAGATAGGGGCCGGGCGGGCAGTGAAGGCTCATTTAGTAGACAGCGAGCGAGCAGCAAGCACCTATTCCTATTAAAATGAAAAGCAGCAAGCGGAACTTGAAGAAGCCCTTTTCTACAAACCTTTCTAGAATCTAATATTAAGAGAAGCTCGAAGAGCTTTCTTCGCATACTTGAGCGCATCCCCTCTCTATTAGTAAGATTGTCAAAGGGCTTTCCTTTATGATATGACTAAACTAATCAAATAGGGGCAGGGGGCGCTAACGAGCAAGAAAACGGATGCGCTAACGTGCCTTTACTAAGAAACTAATCTAAATAGAATAGAAGGCCCTTCTTGCTTTAGTTTTCAATAAGTTCGCTAACGCGCCCTTCCTTTAGCTGGCTTCGCCCTATCTATTCATCTCTTTTTTTTTTTCAAATGGATATTTAGGGATCTCTCTTGTTCATAGATCTTGAAACCAGATCAATATTTCTTTCTCAATAGATCTATCTCTCGATAGAAAGATCTAGATCTCTATATGGATCTATCTCCATATCGAAATATGGAAGAACCAACACAACAAGGGCGTAACCAACGGAAGGTTCTCACCCTGTCCCCGACATTGTTCTCCAACGATGTCCCCTGGGCGAAAGGAGCCACCATTCTGGCCTATTATTGATTGATAGGGATTTTACCGATGCTGAAGGTGCTTACCAAGCCACCCACTTGAGAAGCTAGTCGCCAGAAAGAAGCGAAGCTGTCTACGAAGCAAAGCTTCTCCCCCTTTAGTCGTAATACTCGGCTCGTCGCTACTTTGATTCAAAAGGTAATCGACGGTTCCCGCCTCCTTCGGTGAGAAGTTCCCTTCCCTTTTCTAAAATGACTGATTGGTCTGCTCAGCAAACGTACAAATGGTCTGCAGTTCACACTTGGGCAAAGACGACTTACTTTTTGGAAGCGAAACACGAACCGATTTACGCTATTCCGGGTTCTTATTGAGCGTAGCGAAATCAAGGTTTATGATTAAGTCAGCGAAGTTTCTATGGTGTTCTACCTTTGCGTAGTCTCGGTCCACAGTGTAAGGCTCCGCACCTGAGCCTCGTTAGACTCAGCTGAAGTGTAAGGTATAAGTGAAGAGAAAAGAAGAGATGAAGTCCGTCACTTAGCCTAGTCTATATCCACAGCTGACGCAACTCCGTACCGACGCCTCACTACTACAACATTAATTAACTTAACGGCTAAGTGATTTCATAAGCTGAGCTTTCTTAACCAGCTGATGTTACTTCGTAACCTCAACGTACTTTTTTCTTACTGTAGCATAGGCCTTCGCCACTTCAAACGGGCGCTTCGCCCCTCTTTTTTTTAGAAGGATGGTTTTCTTGGAATGGAAATGGCTATGAATCCGCAACCTATCAATAAATAAAAAAGAAAGAGGTTAGAATTTTCCACTCCCATTCCTGCTGGATGCACACAAATGGTCCCCCGCCTTTCCTTCCTTGGTCGGGATAGAACCAGCCCTTACTCAGCACGCTTAGCAGCCGAAAGATCTGCTCCAACGGGGGAGTCAGAGAAGGCATGTCAAGGAGGGGAGGTACAATGGGAAGTTTCCGGGGCATCCCTTGTCGCGTAGAAAGACAGAGATATTCCGATCCGACCTCAGTCAGAGGGCCTTTGATCAATTAAATTAGAGAGGCTCTCCTTAAACAAAGAGTTCTCATTTGCGGATCGTGGTTACGAAGAAGCGGCTTTCTCTCGCCCTATCTCTTCAATCCCGATCTGATTGAAAGAATCAAATTTTTATCCATAAAAAGGTAGAACTACCGTGAGCCGAGGAGTAAAGAATTCGACTTTGCCAGCCCTTGACCTTCCACATCTAGACAGGCCAATGACGGATTCGAACCTTTGACTGCTAGATCCAAAGCGGGTCGTTCTAAGCCTGGTGCTTTCTTTTCTTCGAAGCCAGTCGTGCTTAAGGGGAATGATCTTCTCTTTGCCGTTAAGCTGGCGGCTAGGCTGGTTGTTTAATACGCGACATAGGATAAAGAAAGAGGAGTTTTTGAGCTAAACTAAAGGGAGGCCGGTTATCTTATTCGCAATCGCAAAGAAGTAGGGATCAAAAGAGAATGAAATGGGCTAAAACCCATTCCAGGAATCAGAACTTGAACAAGAAACCAAACCCGAATCCCCATTCCCTACATATAATAGACTAGCAGCGGACGGACATTACGAGAGGGAAGAATGGGAATATTAGATTAGGATCTAAGCCCCCATTCTTTCAAATAAAGGCTAATCAGACGGAATCGAAGCTGGGGGTTCCAATGAGCCTGATCAAGAGGAGGCTAGAAATGTTGGGATACCTTACGAGTACATGGGCAAGAAGCAAGTTTGTTTGCAAGCAGATTCTTACAATCCATTCTATGAGAAGTCGGGGTCGGCTTTCTCAATTCAACTAGCGGAGTGAGTGATGGAGCGACCCAAAACAAAGGAAGAGGGAATTTAGAGAGGGCCCATGAGAAATCGTCTGTTGCCGAGATCCTGTGAGGCTGAACCACAGGAGCGGGAGGAGTATTATGTTGACGAGAGAAAAGGCGCCTTCTCAGGGCGGGGAGACAAGCTATTTGACGGACAAAAAAAAAGGACTCTAGAGAGTGATAAGCAAGCAGAGCAAAAATAGGGTTCTACCAGAGCGGAGCGAGGATCCGAAGGAGAAGAGAGTAAGTGCTAGATCCGCGAAAGGCAGGTAAGAGATTCATTTAGCAAAAACAGGGCAAAGCAAACAAAACAGAGAGAAGTTTTTCCTTGAAACACGAGGCTTAGTACTTTTTTTGAGGCAAGTCCAGCTGCTGAGAAAGAAGTAGCACAAGAGCATAGATAAATAGAGAAACTCAGCTTCCAGAGTCAATCCTAGTCCGTATTTACCAGCGATAGAATGGGAGAGTTTATTACTTTATTGTGTATTCCGGAATGGACACATTGAAAACCATTCGACCTCATCGGGCACTCAACAGCTTCCTAAAGCGCACTCGCTCATTAGTCGTAAGACTAAAGCACTCCTCTATCCATCTATCAAGAGGGCCCTGGAGAGTAAGCCACCCTACTCCACTTACTCCCATTACCTCAGTTCCATTCTTGGATACCTACATACCAACCTGGGGGCCCTTTGGAGATAGGCCTTACGCTGCTAGGCCAGCTGTAGCTATATCTGATCCGTACTTCCTTGCCCGAGTAGAGCTCTTTTTGGGGTGGACTACACGAGTCTTATGAAAGAGAGCCGAGGACTATATAATAGCAAAGGGTTTCTGCACCTAGATTCATACAACAGGGGAGGAAAGTATGTCGATTGAAGAAGGCTATATATGGATTGAAGCAGTCCATTGACTAAGAAAGAGGCATGCCTAAAAAAGTTTAGCAGTGCTGTACAAGAGTTTGGTTTTCAGAGAAGTCATGCAGATCATTCTCTATTTGTCAGGAAGAAAAAGGAGGGGACTACAGTTCTAGTGGTGTATGTTGATGACATTGTCCTTACGGGGGATGATGTCGAGGCAATAAAATAGTGGAAGGCACATTGTTGTAAGGCGTTTGAGATCAAGGATCTGGGAACTCTGAAGTACTTCCTAGGAATAGAAGTTGCCCACTCAAAAAGGGGATCTATCTTTCCCAGAGGAAGTATGCTGTTGACTTTTGAAGGAGACTTGTTTTTGGGGATTCATAGTACTATTATCAATTAGAATAAGGTTGGCTTTGGTTGGACTCAAAAAATGAAGTATCCAGACTCTGTTTATAAAGAACCCAATTGGGAATATATCTACGATTACTACACGTATGATAAATGATTCCTCTTTGTTATTTGTAAAGATATCCTATTTGTCAAGCGAGGGAATCTCAAACTAAATACTTGGTGAAAGATCTGAAATGAATTGAAAAAAGTCATAAAAAAGAAATGGTGATCGGAAGATTTGTCCTATATGTGCAAATCAAGATCGGGCGGATCTTTACCCGGAGTAGAGCAGAAACCTAAAAAGATGAAAGAGACCCGAACAAGAAAATACCATCATGGTTTGGATTGAATCTTGATGAAATAATACATCAATGATAAGTTAATTCGATAAATTTAGTGACTTTTTCCTATTATTCTTTATCTTTATTTTCTGTTCGTTTCATCACACCAGATAGAAAACCCTTCTATCATCAGGGTAATGATCCATCAACCTGCTATGCTAGTTTTTTTTTATGAGGCGCAAACGGGAGAATTTATCCTGGAAGCGGAAGAGCTGCTGAAACTACGCGAAACCATCACAAGGGTTTATGTAAAAAGGACGGGCAAACCATTATTGGTTGTATCTGAAGACCTGGAAAGAGACGTTTTTATGTCAGCAACAGAAGCCCAAGATTATGGAATTGTTGATCTTGTAGCAGTTGAATGAAAAAAAGATGGATTTTGTGCAAATCCGTGATTTTAGATTTGATCTCCGAGTTTACTATTCTATTAAATAGAAAAAATTCATAATCATCCGGTTAGGATCAATCTAAACCAGCCCATTATGTATATGATTCAACATGCCAACTATTAAACAACTTATTAGAAATACAAGACAGCCAATTCGAAATGTCACGAAATCCCCCGCTCTTCGGGGATGTCCTCAGCGTCGAGGAACATGTACTAGGGTGTATGTGCGACTCGTTTAGATCATAAGCTGGCACAAAAAAAGAAAGAAAAAACGCTTTCCAGTATGAATGATCAGTACCTGTGAATAGGATAGAATGGAAGAAGGAACTCCGTTCACTATCTAAAAATAAGCAAATTGATCCCTTTATTGTGTATAAAGTTTATGGTTTCCATTGGTGCAAATCTAATCACCTGAATTTAAGATGATAAGCAATTCTCCATTGGTAGCAAATGGTTATCCATTAAGCGGAGGAAATCTTATTTAAATGAGAAAAAAACATAAAAATGAAGTTCCCACTCGGTCAATACCTTTCCTAGTTGGACACACTCTAGACTTAAGAATTCGCTGAGTGATCTGGTGTGTAGGCAAAGCCTTCCAGGTTGAATCCCATGTCATCCCTTGGTGAAGGGGAATCGTGGGAAGCCCAGGCTTCTATCTTAGAAGGAGTGATTTGGATATAGATATTCTCTCCTTCATTTGACTAAGTACCTCCTCAGGATTATCCCACGGCGATCTAATTTATTTAAACGTATCTTTCGAAACTCTCTTTGCTAATTTAGACAAAGAAAAGAATGAAAGATCTATTTTAACCCCAGTGCCTTTTCGTCCCTTTTATACATCATTCGTCTATGAAAGGACGGAATAATCCTAGGATACCCTGACCGCGTTAATGAGACCGGAACTGGTAGAAGGTCGGGGGGCCGAGGAACCCCCCATAGGCAATCTGTAAATATGATGCACACTGCTTTAAATAAAGCGCAGTAAACAACCATCCAGACTTCTTACCTAACTTTAGATCGGCAAAACAAGTACGCTCCAATACGGAGTTCCTTAGTTAGTCCATCAGTGATAATGAGGATAACCTTATTCAAGTATGACCTCATTATCCGAGAGTCTTCCATGATTCTCTGCCACCTAATTGGGGACACCTTAAGTAGGGATGAGAATAACGTACGCATGGTTCGATGATTAATCGAGCTTCCTCTTTAGGGACTAGACCCGAGGTCCTCCCAAGGGCTTCCGCGACACCCTGTGCTACTAGTGCTTACGCACTCCCATCCCAGACCTACAGAAGGTTGAACACCCCTTAGGACTCGCCCACATGATTCATCTCGTGGTGGACCATAGGAAGACACTTTGGAAGTTAACCAAGGACCCCATATAGTAAGGCACACCAACCTTATCAGGTGGAGTGAGATTAAAACAGAAAATCAGAGTACAGAACCTAGCATCCCGTCCCACGACGGTCCTATACTAATATAATAACCGATGTTCCGCCTCTGGACATCGGACCTCTTCATTTTGGCAAAGATCCGCTGCAGTAGGTTACTAGCCTACTCGCCCAGGGGAACCCAAGACCACATATGTCACCGATGAAGAAGCTTATTGACAACATTGGCTCGTGCAACCGCCTCGGAAAGGCCAGATGGAAGAGAAGACACTGCTGGGTTAGACTGCTTTCGGAAAATGATGAGCTTTATTTCCTTCTACGCCTGGCTTCGGACTCGACTAAGACTTCTTTCAATTGCTTACCTAGCTTTGAGTGAAGTGACTTTATTTGATCTTGTCTCCTAGTGGTAGTGGTACCATCTCTACTTACTATTTCTTCTCTCTTTCACTCCTTCAAGGCCTCTTTAAAGCTAAGATAAGAAGACTCCTTAAAAGGTTATCCTTTTCCTTCCCTTGCTTTCAGGAACGATCCGGCGCAGCTTCTTTGTCCACCCCCTTCCTTCTTAACTACTCCAGTCTCTCTAAGATTCCATGAAATAGCATAAAGCAGAATCAACATCCTAATCAGCTTGAAGACCAAGCCAAGAGCAATCGCAGCTGATTCAACCCTATCCATTCTTTTTCCAAGCTAAAAGCTTGTTGACTCGAGTTCGCCACAAAACCCATCTATGGAACCG
>NC_134555.1:33889299-33895276 GCF_025594145.1 Primulina tabacum
GCACCCACATTCATCATGACCCACCAGCAGTTGCCTTCACTGAGTCTTCTTTGCTCTTAGAGGTCTTCAGTTTTTATACGGGTAAAAAGCTACCATGTGTATTGGAATTTTTTTAAGCGAAGAACTCTTACCCCCACTGTCGCGCTTTGAGTCATAAAAATCCCCAGCATGAATCTTGAACTCTATTTATCTCGGCTGAAGCAGAAACTAACCTCCTGTCACCAATCTCTGCCCTTTCCTCCCCCGAGGATTGAAAAGGAACCATTTGCAGCTGCTCAATAGAGGGGCTTTTCCGCAAGGATAGGTCTTGATTTACACATAGGCCTTCTCTAAAGGATCAGGACCATCAGAGAGTAATGGTTGGCATTGGGTCGTCGATCTCTTTCTGCCTACGGGCCTCTTCATTAACCTGAACAGGACCTGCATTTCCTTGCGGTGAATAGCATGACTGGTTGGGACCGGAGTACTGTTAGCAATAATTGACCGGTTCAACCCCTAATCAGCGCCAGTAAGAGACTGAGGGCGAGTCGCTTGTGCCCCTTTCCCCTATCGGGTCTACATCCACCGGAATCTCAATGATATTGGATGCTTCTTGCTACGCCCCTTGTTTGGGTAAGCTTCAATCCCTTTTGTGCATTTCACAAGCTTTATCAGAGTGTCAAAAGACCTTGCACCCCATGCAATGGGGAGGACGCCATTCATAGCAAACCTCTTGCTAAAACTCTTTTCCATTATCCCGCAGTATCTTCACCGAATCCACTAATCTGGATTCTGCACCTATCATTCCTCACACCCTTTAGAGATATTGACCCTTTCTTGAGGAGTGTCTGTTCGTCCATGTAAAGAGGGTAGCCAACCAAGCTTTCAATGCTGCTTAACTCATCATCACACCAGTGTTCCCCACCCAGCCCAGAGAATCTTATCAATTTCGGGATCTCTTGGAGGGGATCCTTCTATTTGTGAATCCCAACGACTTTTATTTGATGATAAGGGGTCTACCACCAACAAACCAAGGGCCCGAGTTTAGGACCCGGTCTCTCTCCCCCACCGACTGGAACCTTATTGTGAAAAAGCCTTTGGAGTGAGTAAAAGCTCCATGGCTGCCAGACACGAAGCAATCTTTCTGTCAAGGCCTTCAAATCTGGCCTGCCGCCCATCACATATGCGATAATGATAATGGAAATGGAACATTCCCTTGAGTTCTTATGAATGTTGGCCTCCTTGCTAACAGCATACTTAACCCCTATATAGTAGGGGGGGACGAACTTAAGCTTATCTTTATTTAGCAGTAATGGAATGGGACAGTCATCCGAAAACGAGAAATTGGAGGCTATAAAAGAAAGTCTAAATTTCAGGATCTTCCGTTGCTTTCAAAAGGGTAAGTCACTTCTTGCACAGATTATCCGCTACGCTCCTGATTGCTTGACTTTGCCTCTTTTACTCGCTACGCCCTATGCCTTAGCTTAAGTGCTTAACCCGGCGACGATCCGGGTAGGCGAGTAAATCGATGCCTTTAAAAATATACAATTTATAGCATATAGGATTCAGACTAGGTGGTTGTAATCGACCTGTCGGGAAACTAGAAACTCTCCCCCGGGCTCAATGTAGTTGAAATCTCTATTGGGCGAGGTCTCTCGAGCCTCTTGTTGATCGGGAACCTATCTTGCACCTTCGGAATAGACTGGACGCGGTAGACCCTCCGAACCTCCCTTTTCTCGCAGCCCAACACGACTTTGACTTCATTGTCTGTTTGAACTCCTTCCGTACCTGTTCGTTCAGCCGTGAACCACTTGGCTTCTGTGGCGAGAACATTTCCCACCCCACTCTGTAGAGAGAGCTTTTTTCCCTCTTCTTCGGGCTCTCTTTAGTTTGGCCGGTCTTCGGTTAACACCGTCGATCAGGAATGAGGTCGTCGATCTCCAACTCAACCTCAGGTTCAGCCGCCTCATCCAAGATGGAGGGCTCTTTCAATCTCAGCTGATCAACATTGAGGGGTGGCGGGCAGTTCTAGTTTGAATGCATTCTCCCTGACCTTCTCTTGCAGAGTGAATGGTCCCGCAATGGTTTAAGCTTGCGGTTGGTACCCTTCCTTAGGCAACTTTAACCACAGTCGATCTCCCACCTGGAACTTATGATCGGTTCCGTCTCGGTCGTGCCTTTGCTTCTGTTGCCTCTGCGTTTTCTCCAGAGTATCAGAAACCCGCCCATGGTACCGCCGTTCTCCAGGAAACTAGCGGCTCGCAGCTATTCAGCCGCTTCTCTAGGAGATAGGTGATGTGCCGCTGACTGGGTTCAGGACACAACCATCGTCCGAACCGTCTGCTACCAAGTTTTTCAGACACATCTGAAATTGCGTTAAAATCACCCGAAACCATCCATGGACCTTGTATGTCTTAGGACAGTAATTGAAGTTTTTCCCAAAGAAGCCGTCTCTCCTGAATGGAGCACTTTGCATAAACAATGGTAAGCCTTACCAGATCAGAATTAAGGAAGCTGATGTCGACTGTGATACACTGTTCAAACGCGTCGACAAGCACTAGATTCACTTCATGATTCCAACAGAGCAGAGCCATTGTCATCTGCCTCTTGATTTGCCAATGAAAAGTGGAAACCAATTCTGTTGGAGAATTTCTGAAGCTTATTAGCATGGTGAAGAGGTTCAAGAATAGCAATCAATGATTTATTATACATCTTTACAAGCTTGGCAACGGCAACCCTCCTTCTTGATTTGATGTTGCCTATGCCTCTGAAATTACACAAGAGTGTATTATTCATAGCTAACAATGGAAGATGAGAAGAACGAGCCAACGCTCTAGTAACCCTTCTGGAGCTCTTCAAGTTCGATTCTTGTACTTTGACAGATGTATATGGCTGCTCCTTGTAGGATTCAGAAGCTTTAGATTTCTGGGCACAGTCAGTGTTCTTGAATATCGAAGCTGTAGATAACACTTGAGAGAATTCCTTACACATGGTAAAAAATTCCTGCAAAGAAGTGTTTGCTTCTCTCATAGGTTCAGAGTCCGATAAGTCTCCCTTAGTCTGCTGAGCAGCTTGTTCCTTTGGAACGTTAGCATCATCTTTGGATTTCAGTCAAACAAGGGATATATTAGACTCCATCTTGTTTATGAGTTCATGATCAGGCTGAGAGATAATTGGAAAAATAGCCTTAATACCATAATTAGAAAAATGGGAATTGTTAGCAGCCAGAGATGAGTAAAAGGCATCTACTATTACCTGATGAGAAGAAGAAACGCTTAACTGAGAATCATGAGAAGCAGTACTGGTTGAAGGATCGGCAGAAATCTGTATGTGCTGAGAAGTGTCTTTATTAAAAGAAAAAAGATTATGCTCCGTCTGATTGTAGGCAGTATTGTTTGGAAGATTATATGTATTATCAAAAGATGATTGGATGGTCTTGCCCGTTGGCCTTTCGGCCTTGCCTGAGGTACGTTGTTCTTATTTGTGACACCCATATGGTTTGTGTCTGACCTAGCATAGTGCTTTTCTTGCCATTGTTCATTCTTCTTTGAAGCCGCAAAATGATAGTGAGGCAGCAAGGATCCCTCAGTGGCAGCAGGCCATGTCTGAGGAATTGCCATGCAGAAGACGTCGTTCATTACCTTATCAGATAGAGAGGGGTTCAAACCTCTTCCTGACGGAAATACCACTATTGAGGGAAATTCAGACTCACTTGGTATCGATTCTGATAAAACTTTTGCCCCACTGGCAAAGGCGACTTTTGTACGGGCTCTGATTGCAGTTGCCACGGTGAGAAAGTAGCCTTCGTTCCAATGAGATGTGGGGAATGCTTTTCTGAAAGGAAAACTAAATGAGGAGGTTTACCCGGGGTGATCAGTTTCTTAACATCTAGTTAGTCGACTCAGGAAGGCGTTGTATGGACTAAAACAAGCAAACTCCGACCCGAAAGCAATTCTTGAAAGCCTACTTTCTTTGTAAACACCTTTAGATTCCGAATCATGCCACGGCTTACCCCTGATTCTAGGACAAAATAAATGGACTAAGGGAGGCTTCCTTTTACTTCGATCGGCCTATTTACTCAGCTAGGGAATAAGACTAACCTAATTTACCTATTCACTGAACCCAAGACGATAGTATTTGCTACCAGTATCGAATAGAACTAGGTACGTTGTAACTCGACACAAAGTAAATCGAAACCGCATCATGTGCTACATAGCAAATCGAGGCACAAGGGCACGAGTCATAGGTACCAACGAAAACTGAAACCTAAAGACCGAACCGAACTAAGAGCAGTCCTTTCCTATTTCCCATCCCTTCGTCCCATCCAAGAAAGAAATTAAGGTATAATATTTACCCAAAGGTAAAGGCTAACAACACTAGTTTCCTCGGATCACAGAACTAGCGTGAAAAGAGTCCTAGTCCACCAAAGCATGCGGATCAAAAATGGCAAAGACCGAATCTTCTCTAACTCTAAGAGCGGATTGGCCGACTTCAAAGCATTAAGAAGGAGTTGGAAGTTAACAAGGCTCGAGAGACCTCGGCTCTGGTTCAATCCTTTCATACCTCGATGAAACTGTGCCTGTGAAAGAGAAGTCGAAACCACAGAATAAGTAGTAATGAGGAGTTATGTTTCCTGCTTTCTTCTCACCTGTGCTATCAATAAGAAGGAGCCATTTTCGTGGTAGGCTAAGCCCTTGATATAGCTTAGTTCACTAGTCTCAGCCCAGTACCAATTCAAAGGGGAGGGCCCCCAAACCAAATGAAAGGCCGGTGTTAGCAAGAAGGGCTTGGTTGCAAGAGGGAGCTCTTTGACATCGTTAGTGAAGCTAGTACCCTAAGTTTACAGCAAAAAATCCTTCTCACTTCACTCCGTTTGCCCTAACCTAAGGCAAGTGGGGAATCAAATCCTATAAGAATAGGCATAGAATGCTGCTATTGAATGCGCTCTTGGTGGTGAATGAATAAACAGTCTTGTCCTATCTTTAGTGATGTTCTAAATTGAATCAGCTGCAAATGAGCTATACAGCACGACTTACTTTATCCAATTCTTAAACTTAAACTCAGTTGCCTATCTGATCCTTGGTCTAATTGGGCCTTTCTCTATAGCTCGAATCGAATAGTAGGACTACCCCTTCCCTTGGTCCGTCCCTAAGTTACCTTACTTTATTTACTTGTAGCTAAAGTAAGCCAACAAACTATACGCTCTTCCTTCGCCTTCGGGTTCTTACTCATAGTTGAAAGACTCCCAACATCCACCAGCAAGCAGCACCGGAGTGAATCGTAACCTTTCGATCTGTTTATAAGGGGTCAGGACTCGTTAAGCGACGAGACGTAGCTAATGCTGTTTGATCACCGTCACGAGATTTGTTAGCAGCTACTATAGCTAATCAATATCCTGCTTTCATTCCGTTTGATTGAAGACTGGAATCAACATGCGATCTGAGAGCGGATCTAGGAATCCCCTGGTAGTGGTAGTTGGGTTGGTGAAATCCGATAATCGATTGGCTTTAGAAAGGCTTTTCCCAACCTAGACATTGTAACTGAAAGTCCTGCCTATTTGTAGGCTTAGGGTAGTCCTCGACAACCTTTTTCTTTTACTGTCTTGGGAATGACCCGTAGGCTATGGATCCCACTAATGGAATTGGGCTATAACCATATTTCCATGGTCTAGGTTCAAGGGCAATACCGATTGAGGCTTGGAGTAGATAAGGCTTCATGGACCCAATTTATAGGGCTTTGTTGGACAGACTCGCTAGTGTCCCAGGGATTGACCGGTGACACTACTAACTTAATTGACCTAATATATGTATTTTTCCACTACCAAATGGAGGAAAGGACTCCATCCCGATAATTAGCTTTGAAAGACCAACGTATAGTTGATCTCTTTGGCCAGGTGAGGTTATTTAATTTCCTTACAACCCAGCGAGAATAGCAGGAATGCAATGAAGCCGAGAAGCTAAGCTTGACCTACAGCGTTCGGAGACCAGGAACAAAGCTC
>NC_134555.1:33895581-33900376 GCF_025594145.1 Primulina tabacum
GAAGAAGAAATTACTTTCCTCTGCAGTGAGCTTCTAGAGAGCGTGAAGTCAGTCTTGTAGATCCAGGGTTTTTCCGCCGTAGCCACCTATGCCCTACCCGAAGGGGCGGTGGTTCCTTGTCTCTGTTATCCCTATCTCTCACAAGAGCGACTTAACACAACAGTCCATCGAAGCTCGGCGTACGCGATTAGAATCAACTTGACTACTTGAACTTTCAATAACAAAAATGAAAGAAAGTCATGCTGATCAGTAGTAGTGTCTAAGAGGAAGGGTTGGCCCTTTGAGCTACCTATTTTTTGTGATAAAATGAGAAACTTAGCTTCTCACGTTGCCATAGATTCTCCATTTCGTGGGAAGAAAGAAATCGGCTTTGCCCAAGTTGTAATGACAATTACATTCCCTGTCGATGAAGAATGTTTCGAACACCTAGACCAGCTGCCGCTTAGTCACGTCTGCGCTTAGATAGCGATGTGAACCCGCCTTCCACGAAGATGTTCCTCCGCTGGTTCGTTAGAAAATACAAAGAAATTGATGGGGCCCATCCCGCGTCCCCATCCCCAGTCCTTCTTCTTTCTATTGAACTGGGCCCAGCTTGACCTGCCAACTCCCTCACCTCAAACCAAATAAGTCTCCCTTCTTTGGGGAGAGCGCCCCTGCTGCCTAACCCCCCATGGTCGTCCTATGAAGGACTTTAAGTTCGTTCCCTTCCCTTATTAACAATAACAAAGTAGACAAATCCCTCTTCTATCCAGGCAAATCGAAAAAGCTAAACTAAAGTAGGATCCAACTACGAAGGCGATACAGATGTTGAATCTAACCTTTTGATGTCTGATAGGATGGACTTAAAAAATTGACTAGTCGATCCATTCCTTTTAAAATATAAGAAAGTCGTTGGTTGCGGTAACCAATCTCGTCTTGCATGAGATCCGTTAAAGCGATGTCAACGCCCCTTCAGATATCCTCTTTATTAGCAATCGTGAGTTTCGAAAAAAATCCTAGAAGGATGATCTTTTCTTGTTTAATCAGCGCGGTCCTATAGGTCTGGGTCAAAGATCTATCCGTTTTTCTTTTTTCGATAAGTTGGAGAGAACTGCAATTAAAAGCTCTCATTTCATTTGAAGTTAAAGTAGCAGCATGGGAATGGGGAATAGAGGAAGATGGTATGTCGCTTCCGGAACCAACTGGCGGCTGCTGTGGCAACGCCTCCTGGGCCGGAGGAAGCGAACTAGCTTCATCGCCGGGCTCAGGAAGCGATTCAAAACATCGGGCAAGAGATCGCCAATCCGAAGAATTCAGATTACTTGGTGATTTAGTTTCCCACTGCCGCGATGATGGTCCAGCTTGCTCCACGGCTCGGTTTTGCCCCGTAGATGCGGTTTCTGCTGCCTCCGACTGGCCTCCTAGGGGCCTCGTTTGAGGCAAGACAGTCACACCTTCTTCAGAAGGTGCCACAGAATGAGCTATATTGGCCGACGTTACAATATTTTGAAAATGAGTGTTGGCTGGTATAACCAGTCGACTATCCACTTCTAATCGACCTAAGTCTGAAGGCCCTTCCACCACTTCGAGTGGCGGATTCTGGTGCCCCTGCGGTAGGATCTCTTGCACCGCGACAAGTTGTTCTTGGGGTTCCTTTAAAAAAGGAATGATGGCCAAAAAGAGATCATTCATCTCTTTCTTTTTTGACTATATGAAATCCACACTTTGACACCTAAGATTCCGTAACGAGTAGATACTTCCGCAGGAGCATAATCGATTTACCAATAATATTATTAAATAATAAAACCTGATGGTTCCTGTCCTGAAACGAAGGATGCGAAGAAAGTACTCCCGCCTGTCATCATGCTCAATCAGTAAGAAGTTGGCTTCACCTCCGGGGACCAGTCCAGCCTGTGAAGGGAGAGGACTCTGTGGGCGGAAGCTACTCTGTTATCTTGCTTTCCTCATTCGCATGAGAGACAGACACATTGTGCACTCAAGATGATGAATGCCACAAGCAAGAGAGATAGAAGAAAGAAGATCTGTCTCGATGCTATCTCTACCTTTCGACATCTCATCTCTATAATACGATAATAGTGGGTGGAGAATCCTTGTGTATTCTACTGGTATAGAATCTTTGTGCGCTGACTCCTACGAATATACCTAACTAGTCCATCCATTTTGATAAGATTCTTCTGCTGCCACTTCCTTATTACCATTTAGTACTTGGAAGATGGGAAGAATAGCGTATTGAAGTAGCCTGAGTGCCTGGCCTTTCCTTCTGATTCTGATCCCGGGATAAAGAATAGCTCGTCTTTAGCGAAAGTCTTCTTTTTCTTCTGCTTTTCGCGTGAACGTGGGCAATTTAGATTAGAAATGAAGTAGGATGCCCCTCCTCGCCTAGTTGCCAAAAATCTTTTGGGAGCCAAGGAACTTTTGAGCTTAGTTTACTGCCAGAATTCTGAGATTTCAATGATTGATCTTGTCTTTCGACCTATCAAAAGTCGGACAGACAATTACATATATAAGCACAATCTCGCTTTGAGATGACACGCTCTAAAATTCCCATGTCTTTCTTTGTTGGACCAAGGCGATTTCCGACAAGTCTTTCTTCATTTTTAGAGCAAGAAGCGGAACTACATGAAAGTTTTCTTTATCTTTTTTTTATGGATAACCAATTCATTTTCAAATATAGTTGGGAGATTTTACCAAAGAGATGGGTAAAAAAAATGGAAAGATCGGAACATGGGAATAGATCTGATACCAATACGGACTACCCATTTCAATTGTTGTGCTCTCTTAAATTGCATACCTATACAAGGGTTCAAGTTTCGATCGATATTTGCGGAGTTGATTATCCCTCTCGAAAACTAAGATTTGAAGTGGTTTATAATTTACTGAGTACTCGGTATAACTCACGCATTCGTGTACAAACCAGTGCAGACAAAGTAACACGAATATCTCCGGTAGTAAGTCCATTTCCATCAGCCGGCCGGTGGGAGCGAGAAGTTTGGGATATGTTTGGTGTTTCTTCCATCAATCATCCGGATCTACGTCGTATATCAACAGATTATGGTTTCGAGGGTCATCCATTACGAAAAGACCTTCCTCTGAGTGGATATTTGGAAGTACGCTATGATGATCCAGAGAAACGTGTGGTTTCTGAACCCATTGAGATGACCCAAGAATTTCGCTATTTCGATTTTGCTAGTCCTTGGGAACAGCGTAGCGACGGATAATGAAAAATCAGACACAGAATAGGTCCAGGAGACAAATTAATAGGAAATGCTATTTGCTTCGTAAGAATAAGAATGAACTTCTATGAAATGAAAGAGTTTCACGGGAATTGTCTTGATCGTCGGATATCATGAGAAAGAAATAGGTTGAAGTGTTATCGAACGATTTCCTGCGATTATTTCTAGTATGGAATGAGTAAAGAATCAAGCTACAAGTCTCGATCTATACGAAAGGCACTGGTTTTTTTGTCTTTCTTTCGGTTTCATTGATAGCAGAAAAACGGACTCTATAAGGGCGCTAGCACTTGACTAATAACAAAAAAAAGAAAAAATGACAAGTTTCTATCGATGGAGGAAATAACGATGTGGAGGAAAAGAGGGCAGGGATTCTCTACAATGACACTGTAGACCAATTGAAAGGGATGTAGCGCAGCTTGGTAGCGCCTTTGAGGGACAAAAAATGTCATCCCTACCTATTCTTCTCCTCTGGGCTGTAACGAGGCGAGGGATCCATTGAGATCGATTCAAATTGGATATACATATTTTCATTTTATGAGACTATATACATGCAAGATATGTATTGGGGGTACAAAAAGAATCCTTTTTCTTTACAGTCGTATCTACTGTGAGTTGAAAGCGTTCTTAGTTCAGTTCGGTAGAACGTGGGTCTCCAAAACCCGATGTCGTAGGTTCAAATCCTACAGAGCGTGATTCCGTTCTTGTTAGGTCTAATTACAATGAAATAACTTCACTAACTTGAAGAGCATGACCTCCTGCGGATTAAAGAAAGGAAAAACTCAATAAATAAAAAAAGAGATATTAATTAATCAAAGGTCCAACTCGATTCTAAGACTAGAGATTCCTATGTTCTTTTCCTTTTAGGTTCTACATTTTATCTTTCAATTTATAGAGTCCCATCCTTGTTGTAGCTAGGTTAAGAAAAAACCTTTGGATCTAATAATATAATACTTGCATCACGAATCTTGATTGTTCCAATTCTTTTATTGTTTGTTCTCTTTCTTTCATCGAAAACTGTCTATTATAATACTTATTACTGTACGACCAACCAATTCCAACAAATGAAAGGATTCGAACCTTTTCTACAACCATGAAAAGGGGCTTTCTAGATTTCGCATCTAATTAAATTGTAGGAATATGATAATATCTTTCATGAATTATTATAACCCAACTCGTCGGACTCACACTTTACCAGATCTTCAGTTTCTAGTCTGAAGCCAGTAATGTAAAGAAAGCCTATACTACAGTCATTTTAGGAATTTTCTATTGAATGGCACATGGTTCTGCATTGACAAGCAAGAAGAAAGGACTTGTCTCATTGAATTTGAGGGCAAAAACCCAACCTGGTAAAGAGGATCTAGCCCTGCCTGCTTCGGAAAATGCCTTGCTGGCGAACTATTATACTATAGAATAGTACCTGTTCGGAGGCATAAGGCCGCGTTAAGTCCAGTGTGCTAAAAATATGGCCGTTGATCAAGGGAATTGACATTGCGACTCCTAAAAAAGAGGGGCCCCCTCTAATAGTACTTGATGATAGGAGTTAGCGAGCATACTATCAACAA
>NC_134555.1:33900513-33907818 GCF_025594145.1 Primulina tabacum
AGGTAAATCCATACAATAATGAAGGTAATGGCCCATGATCCAACTAAGTGTTGATTGAAGATCCCCATTGAGTAAGAAAGGAGTCAAATCATGGAGTGCCTATCCCATAAAATGGCTAAAGAACAGAGGTGATCAGCTCTCCCTATGTACCCAAAGGAAGGTACTGCGGGAGAGTGGAATCCAGTTACCCCAGAAAGCAGGCAGAAGCTCTCTCCCGTAAACAGGCAATGAGAAAACACAAAAACCTTTATACAAACCCTATAACGCATAACAGAATATAGAAATCCTTGACCTTATGTGGTCGAGCACCTCCCGGAAGAAAGAAGGTGTAGCCCACATAGAAGTCTTCGTGTCAAACACTTAGGTCGGTGGAAAAGCAAATAGGCTACTTCCAACCAAACCAAAGAACGAAGAGCTTCATCAGACCAACAGTCGTTCAAAAGGACCCTTTGTTTATAAAGTTCTCACTCTGCTCGTCGTATCGGTACGCTGTGGCTTTTAATCCGGCCGGAAGTTAGTGGTTTTATACCTCACGGGATCAATTGGCCCTACATAGTAAAAAGAACATGCCGTAGAGGAGACCAACCAAGGTCAAACAATCAGCCGCAGTACCTCGACGTGACATGAGATCAAACCAATTTGAACCGCTCACATCACAGTAGTAGGAGCGACCGTAAGTCGAGGGGCAGCCATAACATAAGGTTATTACTTTCACACCTCTCTATCTATAGATAGAGAGAGATCCGCTGCGTGAGCAACCCGACTGTGCCTTACATGTGCTCTACAGGCCGCACTCCATCTTTCTTCCAAACGAGCCCTTTTTTCTTTTGATTTTGAAGACGGGCGTTGCATTCGGTTCGAAAGGCATGGTTTTCAGTATGTCTCCAGATAGGGCCCCTACTAGTCCGGCTAGCTAGTGAGCGGTTCTTTCGGGCGGGCATCTACTGCAACGCAAGCACCATTGTTCGCCACCACCCGAGAAGGAAAAGATTCGAGAGTCCAGGCTGAAAATACATGCATAGATAGTGGTCTAATGCCAAGGCCGACGACGGAAGCTCGGGACGGAGCCGTATGAGGCGGAAGTCTCACGTACGGTTCTCTGAGAAGGGAGTGGCTACCTACCGGAGATTCGACCAACCACCACCGGTCAATTCCGCTTTGGGGCCACCCCTTACTCTACCATTATTATAGGGGTATGGGGTTCGAGACAAAGAAAGATCAAGGCAGCATATCAGTTTTTCCTTTATACTTTACTTGGATCTGTTTTTATGCTATTAGCTATTCTGTTGATTCTTCTCCAAACAGGAACCACCGATTTACAAATTTCATTAACCACAGAATTTAGTGAGCGGCGCCAAATCTTTCTATGGATTGCTTCTTTCGCCTCTTTCGCCGTCAAAGTGCCTATGGTACCAGTTCATATTTGGTTACCCGAAGCTCATGTAGAGGCACCTACGGCAGGATCCGTCATCTTGGCAGGAATTCCTTTAAAATTGGGAACCTACGGGTTTTTAAGATTTTCAATACCCATGTTTCCCGAAGCGACACTTTGTTCCACTCCTTTCATTTATACTCCAAGCGCGATTGCTATAATATATACTTCCTCGACCACTTTAAGACAGATCGATCTTAAGAAGATCATAGCTTACTCCTCAGTAGCTCATATGAATCTGGTGACTATTGGTATGTTTAGTCGGGCGGCGGCCGTTAGGTCACCTATTTTGAGTTATGGACACACAAGGCCAAAACATGTGTGCCGGGCGTGCGACCCATCAACCTACTAGCAATGGGGGAGAAAACATAGCATGTCGCAATAAAAGCTTGATTCGAGGCGTCAGCAAAAGACTGCCGTCTGTTCCAAAAACAAAAGCCCTTTAGCACCCCGGGACGGGAGTGGAGGGCGGCCCTACGCGCAGGCAACAGCAGCACCGGCTGAAAGTAAGAATCGAATATCGAATCTTTCTGTTGGCTTTCCCAATTCATCCGTGAATAAGAATTCAAGGGCGTGAAGCGAGTGCTTCTAGCTGCTTCGCCTGCTTCTTATTTTATTATGGCGGCTATGTTTTCGTGGCGGAAATGAACGAAAAGCGATATGAACGTGCTATTTTCAAATCGATTGATAGATAGCCTTATCTGTTCGGATAGATCGAAAGAGATAGAGAGGGAATCTATCAAGAATAAGGGGAAATCCCCTATTTCTATCTATTGATGAGACAACTATCTTTTCATGATCCATCAGAAAAGAAAGAAATCGATATGTATCTGATGGAGTCTACATCGTACATAGAGCGCCCAAGCGCTTTTTAGGCCAGCTCAGTTCTCTTATCCATCGGTCCAATGCACTGGGCTCATCTCATGGCATGGAGGGAAAAGCAAAAATGGAGTTGTCTTGTTCGCCGCCTCGACGTATTCCCTTCTCTCCCCGGTATCGTCCCACACAGAAAGAAAGAGCGCAGAGCTCCGGCCGGACCTGTAGGTCCGCTAACGTAAAGCGAGGAGTTGAGCCTGAACTAGCGAACCGAAGTCACTTTCGGAACCATACTTCCTACAGCTAAGATGTGTCCAGTCCAGCGGGAACGCGCAGCGCAAACGAACGTGAGCTGCTATACCGAATCCCCCGCTGGCCATCGGGGACCGAGTGGTAAGGCCATGATATGCAGGGGAAAATATCACTCATTCTTCCATTGGGGACAGGTGCACGAACGACAACTCCAAACGTCACACATCCGCCGCCTACCTACCGTTTAGGTGGCACCAGCGAGATCCAGCTAAGGTAAGGTCGTGTCGCGGGTCAGTTTCGGGGCGGAGAGTGAAGAGAGACCAGAAGAATGATTCATTTGGATCGACGAGCTTTTTCAGCTCAAAAACTAAGAATCAATGGTCTATCCATGAACAAACATCTATTCTATCTCTATATCTAGGGCTCTATACATAAAAAAGTCTTTTATGGCATGATATGATCGCCTTTGTTTGATATGTTCATTCAGTACCAATACAAACTAAAACTACGCCAAAGTGGAAGGGCCACTATAGAAGCTATAAGTAGCTAGCCTATAGTAGAGTAGTCGGCCTAACCAAAGCGTTACGACAAGATCCAATTAGCCTTATGAATTGCCTCTTAAGTAGGGGGCTTAGCCCGCCCCGCCCGCCTACCAATCAAAGAGGCTGAGAGTAAGCGTAAGCTCACCCGTAAGCTCGAAGAGCTTCCCTTCATTCGATTCGCGAGAGCCGCACAGCACATAGCTGGAAGTCAGAGGGCCCATACTACCTGCCTAACCCTTCGCTCCGAGGGACCGTAGATCGGAAAGCGCCTTCTAAAACACCCCATTCATCCAAAAGAGAAGGGAAGGGGCCTATTTATTTGCATGACCTCTGCAGATTTCACCCTATCTACACCCGGAGCCACTCCCCTAGCAGTCCTGCCACCACGCCGCAGAACGTGAGCTGTTGAGAGGTTCCATATTGCCGAGACGAAGGGCAGCACTTCTGTACGTGATCGTAGTATGTCACGTCGTCTCGTCCCCGCTGCATCAAAGAGTACCTATGCACTATGTTCCGATTCACTGATAAGGAAGATAAGAGTTGGGTGGGGGTCTACGATGTGATACTCAAGTATGACCCGGGGAGATACATGCTAACTATAGGTAGGAAGCAGGAACCTTTATGTAAATAATTTAGGGGGGTTACAGATCTCTTATACTACCATCGATCGACAGAGCGGAACGACCAGAAAAAAGAAGTGAAGTTAGAAAGCCGTATGATAGGTGGTAACTATCTTGTACGGTTCGGGGGGTAATCAGCATACTCCGATCAGTGCGGAGGAATCTTTGGCTCTATCGAACATACAGGGAATTGGAGGTAGCATTCTACCGATGTCAAGTCATGGACTGGTTTCTTCAGCCCTTTTTCTATGTGTTGGTGTTCTATATGACCGACATAAGACTCGACTTGTTAGATATTACGGAGGTTTAGTGAGCACTATGCCGAATTTCCCTACCATTTTCTTCTCTTCCACTTTGGCCAATATGAGTTCACCTGGTACTAGCAGTTTTATCGGGGAATTTCTCATCTTAGTAGGAGCTTTCCAAAGAAATAGCTTAGTAGCGACATTAGCAGCGCTTGGTATGATTTTAGGCGCAGCCTATTCCCTTTGGCTATATAATCGTGCGGTTTCTGGGAATTTAAAACCCGATTTCCTCCATAAATTCTCCGATCCAAATGGCAGAGAAGTTTCCATATTTATACCTTTTCTTGTTGGAGGGGCGACCGTCCGTTAAACTACCAAAAAAACAAGGGTAAACCAATGTGATCATGACATTGTAGGTGCTTGCGATGGGACGGATGCGACTTCCCTCAGTTGGTTTGGGTGGTATAGCCCGTTGCAGAAGTCCCCCCCTTTTTTTATCCATTTCTTTACTCTTTAGGGAGCCAAAGCTTTACTTTACTAAACTAATAAAAAAAGGCTCGCGCTAGGCGTTTACCTTTTTTGGCTGAGCCGTATCTTGCTGGGTGGGACCGATAGAAAGAAAGGACGGGGGGCGCATGGTACTTCTCGACCCTGTCTCCGAGGGACAGTTGAACGAGCGACTCATGAATGCTGACGGGTTGGACGAGCCAATAACTCGAACGCGTTCAGTCTTTTTTTTTTAGCAAGAATCACAGCCTTACCTTATCTTCACCATGATACGGACTCCAAGTTCTTATGGCAAAGCACGAGGAGATTTATCATCAATATGATGATGGGAATGGAAACCAGAAGCACGACTGGGGTCTTCGTGGTCCAAGATTATCAAACCATCAGTAAGAGTAACGTAAGCATGAGACTTTTTGGTAGTACCGGTGAACCAGATGGCCGCGGCGATTGAATCTGGGACGGAGGACTTGTAGTATCTCTCTAGATCTGGAAAAAGCGAAAGAACCCCTAACCATAATTCGAATGGAGGCTGACGGCTGAGCCCACTCTGGCCTCGCAGGGCAGGCCCCTGTGGTTGGCAGCTGGAGCTGCCATAGCTTATGGCTAGAGCAATGGGAGGGCCCCAGCAGAGAGCAAAGTAAGGATAACGAGCGCTCCGCTTTCAACAAAGCAAGGACCACTACGGGAGGTCAAACCAAGGACCTATGGAAGTCGGGGCTCGTCCCCGGTCAATATTGGATCAAACAATAGGGGGCCGTAGCACTGACCCTTTTTTTATTCAATACAATAGGGTAAAAGATCGTACAGTTCCCTACCGAGACAAACTCTCAACGGATCCTCGGCGCGCTGGGCATACCTCTTCCGCGCGTCTTTCTCGTGGCAGGAACAGAACAACAGGGAAAGACCCGGCCGACCGGCCCAGGGCTCGAGGGCGAGCTTTCTTTATTTAAGAGAGAATTGGAAGTGAGTCGAAAGGCTTCCGTTTCCGTTCTTGGTTTGGGGGCTTTCGGGCCCCTCTCGATCTTTTTCGTAGTTAAAAGGGGGGAAGGAGTCTAAATCAATGAACATTAATGAACCATCATTGATGGACGTTGCACATGACACGATCAATTCGACTCAAGGTCCGGCGCTAATAGAAGTTGCTTACTTTCCTAGTAGCGAAGGAAAAGGGCAGGGCTATTTTCGTAGTAATAGTGGGCGGGTCTCATGAGATCTATGCCGGCCGTCGGAATCAAACGAAGGTCGAAGGACCATTCAATTCATTAAGGGGCATAGCGGCGACCTCGCCTGGCGCCATTCCCGGACCTAGCAGCAGACGGGCGGGCCGTGCCTGAATTCAGACCGGACCAGACTCTTCTTTGTTTGAGCTGCTCCCACGCACGCAGACCGGAAGATCTCACTTGTCCTGGACTGGAACAAGTACGTAGAGATCTTCGTGGGACCGTGGAGGGAGTCTCAATCGGTCTTTTCTAGGCACGCCACACATGGAGATTTTTCCATTGATAGAATAGATAAGAGGCCCCCCTTGAACAAATTCTTAAAGGTTAGGTTACTACCTGCTTCTACGGAAGAGGTTTACTTTGTACCGCCCGGAGGTCATATAGATCGGAATCCGGAGCGATAAGAACCAAAAGCCCTACCCACAGCTACAACTACTGGCGCTTCAAAAGAAAAGGCTTATCTTATAAGATAAGGGCGCTACTGAAAGCCTTTTTTTAGGTCGTCTAATCTAATAAGGTAGGTGTAAGCCCCGAAAGCTTTTGGTACTTCGGTAGGGCCCTTAAACAAAAAAAAAGTGGAACCCTTCCCCTATTTATTTTATGCATTTCATTCTCTATTTGGCCCACTCCACCCAACAGCGCTCATGTTATAGGGGAACTCATGGCTGGAAACAACCCTTATGGTTTGTTTTGATATCCGGCAGGAATAATAAAAAAAAAGTACAGGTTGGTTGGTGAGCCTAGTGATAGGAGACTATCTAGCTTGGTTCGGAGAGCACTTGTTGGGTTAAATATTTTTTTTTCTAAATGTTACGGCCTAAATGCTGAACTATTGACCCTACTTGTTTGGATGGGTGTTCACCCCAAAGTGTTCCCGGACTGCATCCATACATCCGTAAGTAACTTAGTGCAACATGGCAAATTTCATTGAGAGGAATCAGCAAAGAAAAGAAAAAGAGGTCAACAACATCTTAATGTATTTTGAGAGATTGTCCTGGGGCTGAGGAGTGTGAATCTTTTTTAGCCAAGAGCTTGACCGGGTGAACCAGCATATAGTGCAAAGCGCCTTTTCGGAAAAGTCCAGTTCAAGACAAAGGAAGGGAAAAGCCCAATTCCTGTATCCAACATGACCCCGATCCGACCTCTTATTCAAAAGCCAAGGATCACGGTGTGAAGAAGAGGAAGACAGGTCATTGGAAGAGAGCATAGGTACGAGAGAAAAGGAAGACTCTTACCATCGATTCCATTGTTCTTTGTCACTGAGGTCCAAACAGGCCAGAAACGAAAATCAGATGACGATGATGGTCTGCCTAACTTGAATTCAGCTATGGATTCCAATAAACGTGTTACCAGACCTTCCAACTGGGCGGAGATTGGGTCCGGCCCTAGGTCTCCATGAATTGCCTCGTTTGGAACTGTCGAGGGCTTGGGAACCAAAGGAGAGTTCGAACTCTCCGTGAGCTCATTCGTAAAGAAGATCCCTCCCTAGTTTTTCTGATGGAAACTAAGGAATATATAAAAGTGAAAACAATCACTCAGGTTGTTTGGAATTGCGGGGGAAGTGAGGGCTAAGTCAGGAGGGCTGGCACTCTTGTGGTAGTTCAGAGCTATTCCCAAAGGCATATTAATGCTATTGTAGAAATTAGCGATAATCAACCTAGATGGAGATTT
>NC_134555.1:33908575-33916259 GCF_025594145.1 Primulina tabacum
GGAATTGATGAGTGAAGGGCGATGCCAATCGATTGATACTCAGATTCCTACATACCAGACTTTGATCAATCATCCATGATAGGAGAGAAAGAAGGGTTCCGCCTCTCGCTAATACAATACGGGGATAACCCGGACATGATCCCTGACTCCCGTTTTCTCTAGTGGGAATTCAGATCCCGAATAACTAAATAGCGTCAGTGAGGATGCCCATGCTCAGTAGCTTCTCTTTCAGCTTCTTCCCCGCGTGGGGAAAGCTTAGCTTCAATTGAGCAGCTGAACTCCCTGCCTCTGCCTTAAACCAATTGCCAGAAGGCTAAACAACTTCCTCAAAAGGGTTCCTTCAGGCTGATCTGTGGGCATTAAAGGAAGCGGATCTAACGGCTATTGGCCGATATAATGGGACCTCTTACCTATTGATCTGACCTTTCCTTTTCTGATCTTAGATGTCCATGAAATCGGAATTGAGAGAGGCATATGAATAGTGAATTTCATCTATCCCATGCATTCACTCCTCTGTCGGCCTAAGGACTGGTAATTAAAGTCTTCCTAGCACTTGTAAGGTTTAACTCTTTTGAGTCGTGAACTGGGGGACCTCGGTTCGGGTATGTCTTTAATGCTTGATTTAATCCTCAATCGCCCTTGCTTGGTGAGTCCCTTCCTTTGCTTTGTGTGTTTGGTGCAGTCACTTCGTTATCTGAGGATAGGGAAATTGGGAAGGCTTCAGATGGCAGGTCTACTTCCTGCTCGATGAGGGTCATCAAGTCGGGTGGTAATCAAGGCATGGTTCGGAGCGAGGAAAAGAAGAAAGCAGTCCTTCCGCTGCACGAGCATCGACAAAGAGAGAGTTTAGAGCATTGAATAGAAGATTCAATCAAAATTGTGAAATAAACATGGACGAGGGTAATTTTTCGGGGGAAAGGGTTCAAGCCGGTAAAGATGATGAGGCGGCTATTAGGCATTTCCAGCTTTATGTATGCAGTTGATCCAGTTACCTCGGGCAGGTACCCTAGGGAGTTAGTTTTAGGCTCTCCTGAGAGAGGGTTAGCACATACCATTGTGTACCGGGCCACCAGGTACGGGGAGAGACAGCGAAATTTGGAGTTGTCTTATAGGTTCTCAGTCTCGGAAAGCCAAAGGCTTACTTTTTCTGGTATTCTGCCATTACTTTTGTACTCGCTTGGTACTGGTTGTTTGTGGGTAGGGCTTCTTTTATCAAAGGGCCTTCCTTCAATTCAAAGGAAAATTGAATAAAATAAAGGAAAATTGACTTGATTGATACATAACATGGACAGTTACCAATTCCACATAAAAGAAATTTCAAGATATTTAATTGAATCGTGTGATGAAGAGATTCTACTTGTCCCCTTGAACTCAATTTTTAGAGAAGATTTTCAATAACTTGTTGATCTCGCTTAATAGATTTATTTTACTAGATTTATTGGTTGTTACTTTCCTGGTTTAGTGTGATAAGGATATCTCATTTTAACAATGAATCAAAGCAAAAAAAATAGAACTGACCCCTCCCATTTCTTTTCTGACGGACCAATCATTCTCTGAAAAACGCAAAGATTCCTCAGATCTAATCATACCATTCCATTATATGGACAATTTCAAAAAACTGATCATACTATGATCATAGTATGAGGGCGGTTGAGCAAGTTAGCCCCCATCGTCTAGTGGTTTAGGACACCTCTCTTTCACGGAGGCAGCGGGGATTCGAATTCCCCTGGGGGTAGGGTACTACGAAAGGAAGTTGATCATGGATTACCAATAAGCCTAAAATTGATTCTTCCTGGGTCGATGCCCGAGTGGTTAATGGGGACGGACTGTAAATTCGTTGGCAACATGTCTACGCTGGTTCAAATCCAGCTCGGCCCAATAATTCGCCAATCTACCATAAGATGGTATAACCCACCTTGTCCTTCAGAAATACCGCATACGAAGCTAAAAAAGAAGAAAATCTTCTGCTAGATCCCTTCCTGGGATTGTAGTTCAATTGGTCAGAGCACCGCCCAGTCAAGGCGGAAGCTGCGGGTTCGAGCCCCGCCAGTCCCGACGGATCCAATATCCAATAAATACAACTATTCATTTCACCCTTTCATAGAACATAGTAAAGGGTGTCGGGAGGCATAATTTCATTCCCAAGCAAAAAGGAGTCTTTGTTTCTTTTTTCTTTCCTATGTTTTCCATTTCGCGTTTATTGTTTGTTTAGATTTGTAACTATGTGACTAATTGAAGTGGAAAGGCAATCTAATAATCCTTCATAAGAGGATTATCCAAGCAAGACGCAAGATAAGTTATAGAAAAAAACAAGGAAACGGATAAGAAATACAAGGAATTTTGGATTAATTGGTTCAGAAATCAAAATTCTTTTTTGGTATGAATAAAAGAACTTCCTATGTTATACTATTCAAGTCTCGACTACGAGTTGATTTGATAGATCATAGATTGTTATTCATGATATTGATCCCATTCAAGATCATCGAAAGGTAATTCCTTCATTGAATTTACAGACGAAAGATTTCTCATCTCTATGGGATTAAATCCCGAGTTATTGTGAAGTAAAAAAACCGATGAGATTATGGAAGTAAATATTCTTGCATTTATTGCTACTGCACTATTCATTCTAGTTCCTACCGCCTTTCTACTTATCATTTATGTAAAAACAGTTAGTCAAAATGATTAATTCATTTGAATAAAACTTTCCTTCTGAGTTCTTATCAAAAATTGACGAAGTCAAATGAAAAGGATTCCAATTTCGCGTCTTAACTTAAATGAAATGAGGGGACTTTAATCGGCAGTATTCTATTAATTTGATAGTATGGTAAGAAAGAAATAGATTAATCCTTCTTTCTACCATACTATCGATCTCTTATTCTATAAAGTTTGAATCTAGAATAAAGATAGATTCTATAGATCAATCTACAAATTCTGATAATGTAATATATTCTATTAATTCCATATATTGTATGGAATTGACATAACACCCAATTCTATTTATTTGCTACATCTATTTGTTCCTATCAATCTAAGATAAGAATTATCTTAGGATTCTAATTCCTTTTCCTAATAAAGAAGAGGAAACCTCACTTATTTTTAATGACCAAACCATGATATGAAAAAAGTCGATAAAGCATAAATCGCCTTTATAAGATTAGAAACCAAGCGCTAAATGCCCAATATGTGATTCGTCCGAAGCAAGATCTTATTATTTTATTGCATAGTCTCTCGTTAGATAACTACTATATATCATATCATTTCTCATAGAAAGCTCGTATACACTTAACAAAACCATTTGTTCTTTGAACAGTAAAAAGGAAAAGCAATCAAACAAAAAAAGGGGTCCGGTCTTCCTCAGTATCCATCTATAAAGATGGTAAGAGCCCATTCCATTGATTGAAATAGAAAATTTCGGAAGAATCTTAGGTTAGAATAAATTTCTAATCATCTTAATCCCTTTCTTTTCGAAATACAAACAGGGGAATCGCTCAAATATCTCTTTGATTGAAAGAGTATGATTCATATCATAGATTACTCCATTTGACTCCAATGAAATTCGAAATTCAGATATTTTGATTTTAAATAGTTCAAAACGCGTTGCAGAACGATCTATAAAACAAGTGATACGGTTTGATTCCTCAACTCAATTTAGTAGTACTTCTAGAGCCCACTTCTTCCCCACACTACGAGTGAAAGGGAAAATGTAAAGATTACCATTAAAGCAGCCCAAGCGAGACTTACTATATCCATATAAATTATGTCTCCTATCTCTATAAATACAAAGGAATTATTCCTCACTAATAATAGTGGAATCAATGGTGCAGAGTCAAAAGAAGGGGATTTTGTCCGAACACTATTGCTAAACCAATCTGATTCTGATTTCGAATCGGGAAAGATTAAACACAAGCAAAATATCCAAAGGGAATGGGAACATGTGAATAATAAGGCCTATTTTTTTGTTGACCCTCGTAAGTAAAAACGGAAAGGGAGAAAGAACTAAAAAAGAGAAAGAACTATCTAGTACAGACCTCTATTTCCCCTAATCCATACCCCCTTTCCCGATTATCTCTGAGGGGTAGGGGGTAAGGAAAATTGAATAAAATAAAGGACTAGTTTCAGTTTAACATAAGAGGAAGTATCAATTGCAGCTACTTCTAAAAAACTTCCTATTATGGCTATGTAAAGGGACCGGCTTCCCAGAAAGGTTAATGCCCTAGGATTCATCCCCATATGGAACTGGGTGAGGGATTAGATACCGGTGACGAGTGGGGTATGGCAGGTCTGGTATCTGACAGGGGCCTACCTTTCTTGCTTGCTAGGAGATTCGGTTCCTTTCTGAGTCCCTTTGAGGTTGCTTGCTGCTTTCCTGATGGTGTAGCTATTTATAGTCCAAAACCCGCTTAAGCTTAGAAAACTCCGCTGGTGGACATTCTGGTGCCTTTGTTCCAGTTGCGGGTCTTGTGACCTCTGTGAATCTTAAGCTAAGGAAGCCAATTTACCAGCGTTGATGACAACAAAAATCCTCTAGGAATTTTTCTTGGTTGTCCGCCCCCAGTTCTAATAAATGTAGGGCAAAAGAGCTCGGCACCCTAATCTCTCTCATTGAGATATAAAGAAATCCTTTTTATCACAAGGAGGCATTCTACTCTACAGATCCGGTTCATGCTATTTGTTGAGTTCAGTTCAACAATTTTCTCATTTTTTGTTTTCTATAATTGAATGAGTTTGATTTCATATCTAGATTATTATAAAGGATAGGCATTGAAGCGATCGAGCGAGAGAAAGAAAGAAAACTATTGCACACGCCCTTTACTAATATAAAAAAAAGGTAAGGCAAAAGCGAAAGTGAAACTACGAGCTAAAAGCAGGCGTGCCCTATTATAAGATAATATGATACAATCCCCCACCCTTGGCGCACTTGTTTGATGAGCTAAGCCTAAGCGCCCTGTAAGTAAAAAGCTAGCCTTACAACTAAAAGCAAGTTTTTCCTGTGCTTTACTAGTAGGGCTAATGAACGACCCTTTGATCTGTGTCGTTCCAAGTTCAGCCAGGTCTGATTAGTTGTTCAAAAATGAGTGGAGCGGTCATACTTTTAAACGAGATGACCTGGGGCGATTGATCGATTCTCCCGTTGACTCTAATTCTTCGTTCCCGAAGGATAAAAGTACAGGCTAATAGAATCGTCGAGCACTAGAATCCGACGGACCGACCTAGTGATAGGAAGAGAAAGAGCAGATTCGCAACTGGCGAGCGATAAATTGGCTCTCTGTTAGAGGAACCCGAAAGGCGAATCAGGATTCATCCTTACTAAGGATTGATAGATCGATTGGAGATTGATTGAGTGCCCTATTAGAGAAGGCCGATGGGTAGACCCAATATCTATCATATCAGTACTCGCAATCTGGGGAGTACCCAGGGAACTCATAAGGCCTCTACATTGAGGGAAAACCTGCTCTACATGAAAAAGGAGAAGTGCACTTTTGCATAACCTCTGTTTTCCTTGGGCATTGGAACAATCACAAATGTAGGAAGGAACTGGTTGATATAAAAAGATCTCTGACCATATGGTCTTAAGTTTAGTATAGTACTAAGCAATAGTCATATCCCACTAACTAAGATTTGTAACTTCTTATTCAAGCTGAAATATCTTAGCTTCATCCCCTCGGGGGAAAGATGTCTTAATTCCACACTTCCCTACTTGAAGTGAAGTTACTCTCTTCAGAGCAAGTCAGTCAGGTTAGACTAGCCGACGCTTTGGCTTTTAAAGAGAGAGGATCCTTATGCTTAAGGCCTCAATTAGCATTATATAGAGTCACTTTTTAGCAATATAGCAGTCATTGAGACAAAGACTTAGCACAGGAGTGGGATCCGGAGGTGTAATCACTCTTTTTATAATGTTGTCTGGTTGAAAGCTGGCTAAGCCCAGGCAATGAAATTCACTAGTGGTGGGACGTGCCCAGAGTTGTTTTTGCTAGAATAAGCTCTTTCTTTGGATAGGAAATAGAGAACCTGAGAGTGAAGAATGAGAAGGAAGCGTAGCAGCATCGGGGGAGTCCTATTAAACCTCTATTCCATCAAGAAAAACAAGGCGCACTAAAAGCAGGTCTTTAAGAAACCAACCTGAAAGTAGGAAAATATCCTTTGGATTTGCGGCAGTTCTTGGTGCTCTATCCACTAATGATGATTCTACTCCTACTGCAGGACATCTCACTGCTTCCGCCTTTGGACCAGGTTTCAAGCCTTACTAAGCCTTTGTTTGAAGGACCGGTCTGAAAGTGCAAGACTAGCTGGACCCGGACTGACTAATCGCTAAGAGCTCACCCCGAGTGGGATAACTCTAAGTACGGCATTCAGTAAGAAGTTAGCCAAGCTCTCTTAGCCGTTACGTTAGGGTGACTCGAGAAAGCTTGAAAGGGAATTCCGATCGAACTAAGAAAGTGAAGTCTCATTCAATAGTGTAGTGGGATTCGAAAGATATAGGAGTACCCGGTCCTACACCAGATAGATATTTTATTTTGCGGCTAAGAGCCACTTAATCCCGCCGATAAAAAACAAACCCCTCTGGTTTCATTATCAGGATATCTAGGCTCAGGGTCTCTAACTGCGAATCAAAGCGCTCTAATCGGGCATCCTGAGCTGAGAGATTAGTGACCCGGTATCTCTTGTTTGTTCTGCTCTGACTTAATATTCTAAGGGTTTTCCCTTTATTCTATTCCTATCCATCTCATCTATACCCTTTTCAAATAGAGAGCCCGCTAGAGAGAACATTCTATTATCTTTTATTATTAAAAAGAAAATAAGTAGAGTTACGAGTGGTGAAGCTTTATATGTCTTGGTTTACTATTGGAAGATTGGTCAAACTGGCTAAAAAGCCTAGTAAAGTAAGACCTTATTCCGTAGTATTACTGAAGACACTAATTTCGCCTCGATCGGAGTATACGGAGAACAGTTGAGGATGTTACTTCCCTCTCTGATCTCTATATACTTACCTTGCCTTGGATTCGGACAATACCTGTTAAGCAAGGTTTGTCCTGGCGACCCACCTGGAAGTCTCTCCCTAACATGATGATGAAACGAAAGCGTCCATCGTTTTTGACTTCATGGAAGTATGAGGTTGCGGCATATGCTCAATCTTTAATAAGAGAGATAAGTCATGGACAGATTTTCTCGTTCATCCTTCTATTTGAGCCGTGGATTAGATATCCATTGGACCATCTAGATAGGCCAGACTGATATTTCAATATCAACCGAGATTCACCTTAGAAAAAGTGATCTCTGAAACTGAAAGCCTTTCGACTGAATACCAATAGAATATTAGAGTCGCTCTTTCCAAATAGGTCGAGTAGCCCTTTACTTTATAGAAAGGGGCTCTCTAGTTGGGATTCACACGCACAGCCTTATCCTATGAGTCCGCCTATGCTACGCGCCTGCCTTTGAGAGCCTTTCCGCTGGTTCCCTTCGTCGGCGTCATTGAACCTCGTTAGCATTTCGAAAAGAATTGGAGGCTCAAAACGAATGGTCAAAGGAATTGATGATTCGTGTTTAGTCTCCGATCTTCGCCTAGTCTTAGAACCTGCACTGTAGAGAGGGGAACAAGCACCTCTTTCTGCCGCTCTCCTCCCAGATGTAGGTCTTCCTGGAAGTGAGAACACTGCTGCCCAACAACTAACCCGGTCACTCCCCG
>NC_134555.1:33916408-33919726 GCF_025594145.1 Primulina tabacum
TTTAGAGCCGAAGGAGCTCTATTTGGGATTCCATAGCCTACGCACTTGCCTTTAGGGGATCGAAGTTGGATGGCAGCACATTGATGTGCATTTCTTCTTTTATTTTAATGCAATTATGAACTTCACGGAACTTTCTAAATTCCAACACAATTTATCCTTTTGGAGCTGACGTAACAAACTATGCGAGCCTCCCAACGAAGCCAACATAAATCCGATCCGAATAAAAAAAATAAAGGGCAGTTTCATTATGGTGGTATACCAGCCTCTTGTTCTGGAACTTCCAGTTCCAATCAAAGCATATAGATCCGTAAATAGATTTGTCTGTATAGCCACTTCAGTCGTGCTCGTCCTTTCTCGAAAGTATCTATTTTCTGGAAACATGATCAACCAGAAATTATTATGTTCGCGATTTTTCATCCACCGATGCAGAAAATGCTCCAGTTTTCCATTCTCATATGAGGCCAGAAAGTGGATTGGCAAGAGGTCGGCACGAAGTGATTCATCATGCTCAAACATGAGCCGATCGTTCGTTAGGGACGGTTTATAGATCATCAAATTCCCACAAATGGAATGAAAAGTGGGTCCATGTAAATGATCGAGACCTCGCAAACAACAACGCTTCTTCCCCATATGGAGTTCGGAACCCAAAGGCAATCGTTGAGTGAACTCTATCTTCTTTGTGTTAGTTGACCTAAGTCGCACCCTGACTGCTGGGGTGGGGCTCGGCCTCCGAACCGTACGTGGGACGAGTTTCTGCCTCATACAGCTCGGGCCGAAGACCGGGGGAAGTTTAGGAGAGATGGGGAAAGCTAGCATCCCCCGTCGGGGCGGGGATAGCTTGCTTCTTCACAAGCTTATCCCCCACAAAAAAACCGACCCTGTAGCGCTAGCGTTTCGCGTTCTTTCTATTCCATCCCATTCCGGGGTAGGCTAATAATAATAATCTAAGAAGTAGTCGTCGTCTGACCAACCGGCTCGGACACCAGACCGCCCGTGCCGGCCCATTCTGTATCGCCCTAAATGGAATGGCTCTCTTAGTTACGCTGCGCCCCGACCCGAGTCCCCACGTCCGCTTTTCTCCGCCCGAAACCCAAGAAGTTGGCTTTGCCAACACAACATTAGGGCCGTTCCCTTCATTCTACTATGCTGACCCCGGCCCGGGCCGGCTTTTTGGGAAGCCCGTTCCCGCCGCGCTCACGGCCCGGCTGGCCTGCCAGCGATAGTGGGAATTCTCCCGTTCCCTGGTCAAAGACTTGGTTGGATGCGGGATCTACTCCACGAGGAGCGGTACGGACGTAAATGATATCATCACGACCTCTCTTTTCGTACCGCTAGGAATGCTTAACGCCACTTCGCCAACTGGCGTTACCTGCGCTTTCGTGTCTCTCAGTGTGGTCAGCACTGGGTGTTTCCGAGCAGCGAAGCTTACACCCATTCGCATTAGTTCATCCAAAGTTCCTTACCCTTATGCACGAATTATTGAATAAGCCATCTTCCTATCAAGGTTAAGGAGTCAACTGAGCATTTCAGCGGCGGGATTGAATACCCGAATCGAATCAGAGTTCACGCCGCCCGCCCTGAACAAATAGGAGGCGTGGGCCACAAGTCGCACATAAGCCGCCGGGTCGCACGACAGAAGAACGCCCAACATAAAGATGCACACTCCTACATGTGAAATATTCATCTTCATTGGAGCTTTTTGGTAGTAGTCGTGACCAACAGCCATCAGCTGTCGGCTCGTTGGTAAGGTGAGAGTTTCAAGCCTGATTTCTGGTGGCGCATCCCCCACACAAGCACCGCCCGACGAAGGGGGGACGGGGAAAGCTACAGGCCGAAAAGCTTCGACTCTTCTTTTTAAATGGGGGTGCCCGAGGCACCTCATCTTGTCATTTCGTCGTTGCTCATTCCCGTTAGGCCGAAGTGTTTGGCCTTTCCTTCTCCGCGCCCGCTCACGCTTCGCTGACCTATCGCGTGGTAAAAAGAAGAAAGTACGAAAGAATAGTAAACGGAGCACACCGCAGAAAGATTCTAAATATGAGTTGTCCCCCTTGGATTCGAGAAGAAGGAAATGAAGAACGGGAACGAAACGAAATAGGGCGTTTCTAGCTCTAGTTTCGGATGAGCTTCTCCCAGTTATGTCTGGTAATAGAATAGGACGGCTTGCTCTGACCAAGACTCTACTTTTTGCTCTGTCTGTGGAGCGTATGAATTTCCTTGAATGTAGATAGACCAAAAGAGGGAATGAAGGGATAGGAATAGGAATTAGAGTACCATTGGAAAAAGGGGCACCTGTGGGAACATCTCTACTGACGAACCATTTCAATAGTACGGGTGCTGCCGTGCCACGAGGCACGACCATGGAAGTAATTAAAAAGAAAAAGTTATGTAGTTGGACCATCTGTTCTATCCGTTCGAGTTTTGCTTCTCTAGAGAAGATGAGAGGCTAAAAATGAATTCACAACACATACCGAAAGAATACTAATTAAGCCGACCATTAATGACTAGTTCGAACACCAGGAGTGATCCCTTATCAGAAATATCTCTCCCAGCTATTGGAGAAGTTTGCAGATGCTCTGCCCACTTTAGCCTCAATGACTAAGATAGACTGTGGGGTTGACTTGCAAATTGAAGCAAGAGATAGCCCAGCTTATTGCTTAAATATAGAAGAGGAGCCTGATGGGAGACCGTGGTATCATGACATTAAGCAGTATATCAAGACTCGGAAATACCCTCCAGGGGCAAAGAAAAGGAGAACAATTCGGAGGCTATCCATGGGGTTCTTCCGTAGTGGATAAATCCTATCTAAACGAAGTAATGATGGAACACTCCTCAGATGCAGGAAATGCCCCCATTCGCTCTCCATGCTTATCGTACGTCAGTAAGAACTTCAACCGGGGCAACCCCGTACTCAATAGTGTATGGAATGGAGGCGGAGTTAGAAGAAGCCAATGGGCAAAATCACGATATGAGCAGTTGTGAGGAAAAGAGATTAGCTGCGATGCGATATGTCATGGCCAACTTTACCAGAGAAGGATGGCTCGAGCCTATAAAATAAATAGAAATAAATAATAAGGGTTCGCCCCCGGGAAGTTCAGCCAGGAGACCTCGTATTAAAGAAAGTACTGCCAACCTAGGAAGATGTTAGGGGCAAAGGGGCACCTTAGTCTGAAGGGCCTTATGTAGTAAAGAGAACCTACATAAAGTAAAGGCCTTCCCCTGCTCCCCAGTTACTCGATCGAGGGCTTCTCTTTTTTCTTTTTTACTATTAAAAGGAACTATGGTCGATCTTCGATCAATCGCTAATGTATAACCTTCCTT
>NC_134555.1:33924668-33942947 GCF_025594145.1 Primulina tabacum
CTTTAAGCTAATAAATGTCTTTGGAAGACCAGGCATGATTCCAAGTCTTAATGTGAAGACTAGTGTTCCCACTTTATCCGCCTTGTAGCTTGTCAAGGGAGTCAAGAAGGACGAAGAAACCTTTGTGGCCCACCATTTGTTAAACCCCCTTTTCTCGGGCTAAAGGGGTTCCTCTTTAGACTCCGAGGCTTGAGTTTGATCATAGTTCTTCTAGGACAGGGGGTCCCCTCGCGTAGTACGGAAGGAAAGTTTAAGTTATGGTATTCATAAATTGATACTTTTTTTTTGAATTCTCAACCTCGAGGAGCGCGAAATGGTCCGTCGATATGGAAATACTTTCTAGCCCGCACAAGCTCCTTATATATTGAGGATCTCGTGGCATTCTCACCAAACAAATCTTGCAATTTAGCCTCCAAAGTTGAGATCTTGAATTCGCTTCCTCGGGGAGGCCTTAAAAAATCCCGGATTATTGTGTTTTTGTGTTGATTCCAGAACGGATTGACATCCAATTGAGACATTCTATCAATAATTTGTCCCTTTAGATCAACAATTTTGTTTATTTCGTCTTCTGAAACAGTTGCATGCCTTTGACCCAGGCGATGCACAAGAAGCCTATCTCTCATGACATCCTTCACAGATTCTAGATCTGGTTCTGGCGGAATAGCCTGGAATGCTTTCTTGTGTTGCATAGGGAGGAAGTCAAATCTGGAGTATGGGATGGGAAATCTCCCCAAAAAGAACTCTTTTTTCTGTGGTTTGCGCTAATCAACCGAGTTCTTTTAGATGCATCCTTGCAAGTGAGAAAGATTCAGCTCTGGTGTCGAGGTGCTCGCTATGTGAGAATGAAGGTGAATCGGTGTTCAATTGCATTCATTTTTGGCGTGCTCCAAGGCCCTGGCGTATTGTTGAATCTCCTTGACGAATGGTTTGAAATTCATAACTGTAAAGGTGACTCTATGGTGCACATTTTCCTAGCCTGGGCTTATAATCTTGTTAGGTCTTCCTAAGTTCATAGGAAACTCGGCCTTTGGCATAACTTTATGGGGAATGTAGAAGCTGATTCAGGCATAACAACGCCGACGGTTTTATACCAAGCGCTGTGTGTGATGCAAATCCGAGCTGACTTAATTGAGTGAATTAGACTTTTTCGGCTCGTTAGTAAGGCCATGCCCCGTCGACCTGAAGATGCTAAACTTTTTGTCATAGATCTCTCGTCAATAGAAAATCACTCATTTTCAATATGGTCATTTCCTTATTAATACTGGTTTGTTATCCATTGGGATGGAGCTGCTATAGGTACTCCGGGTCAAGCCGGTACTGATACTTACTTTGCTACTTGAAGGATTCTCTCTATGTGCTGCCCTCTCGGTATGTTATGATTGCTGGCGATTATTCTCTTGTTGTGGATGCGAAACATAGGAAAGCTGCTTATCCCATATTCGAGAAGGATACTATGCTCAGGATTTGTCATATATATGCTTGGATCGATTCTTTTGAAGGCCTCTCCTCTTTCCTGTGAGGTGTTCGAGGTAGCGGATAATTTTTCGAATTCATATTCATCGCTAACGAGCATCGATAAGCTGTCGCAAGCAATCAATCAAAGCTCTTTCTTTCCTTATTATAATATATAACTTTAATTCATCTCGGGCCCTGCCCCTGTCTACAGCTATGCTATCTTTCTCACTGCTAAGGTAAGGTTTTTTCTTGTATCAGATATTGAGATTTCAGCCCTTTCCTTGTTTGCATTTCAGGTTGGTTGGAAAAATGGAATCAGACAATCTGATAGGCCCTCCCGTCCCATTACTCAATAAGGCAATTCCTCGCACATAATTAAGGGAGGCATTGAAAGGTGACAAAAACATCAGAAACGACGACTACCCGAGCTAATGATAGAGGCAAGAACACCTTCCGACCAGGCCTTACTATAACCAACCTCACAGATCCAACTCAATCTTTTACACCGATGTATCGTACTCTCTCGACCAGGTCATCAAAAATACTGCTAAATCTTTCCGAAGTGAGAGAAGGAGGGAAGGCGCGCTACGCTACAACTAACATAACAGCCAGCTGAAAAACGTTAGCTAGCTAGACTAGCGCGCAATTGCTTTTTTCTGAGCCACTAGTGGCTTATGTAGTGGTTGGCATTCCTACGTGCTCCTCCTCGCCCCCCTACTTAAGAATCCAAAGGTGGCCTTTGGATATTGTCGTGACCGCTTAGGCTTGGTTGATTTTGTCTGAAAAGAAAGTAGGTTCCGGGGGTTCATTGATTAGTACACCTCCGGTGCTGGTAAGGTCGGGACCGTGGTCGTCTGTCTCCGGTTTGCCGGCCGATAAGATCTCTGAGATTTACCAGCCAGCTGGGTTGGTTTGGCTATTCTTTTCTATTGAAAAGGAGTCAGCTGTCTGCGCGAGTCATCTTCTTATAGGCTCCGCTGGACGACACGGCATTTTCGTTCAAATATAGGCTGGCCATACTTGTGATGGTTCCCAAGGATTCAAAATGACCACTTAGGTCTACGTTGCCACGATATTGTTCTATGGAAGCATGCGGGTTTTAGAAGCTCGGCCTGTTTTTTTTGGTGTCGTAGGGGGAGGGATTTACCTTTCTAACGCATATTCAGTCGTACCGGCATGGCCCCACTGATTTGTTTTCGATCAGAGCATCAAGCAGCGCAACCCGGTTCTACTTGACTAAGCCCGTGCTCCTCCAAGGAGGGAGTTTGCTTTACCCAACTCCCTTTTTGATAACAAGGCAGAAAGCCCCTACCGGACACTCATTAGTTTCGAATGAAGAGTGCCCTAGCAAGCACCTACTTCTATAAATAGAAAAAGGCGAGACTTTACTAAACAAGCAAGAAAAGCCCTTTCTATCTTATTAGTCAAGCGCGCCCCTGCAATCAAACTAAAGCGCTAACACCCTATCTATAGTAAGGGGCCTTTTCAATAAGGCTCGCGTACGGGCCTTTTTTGGCTTCCCTAAAATCGAATATTTTGAAGTTGGTAAAGAACCGCCCCTTGTTTCAGTCAGAATGAGTCCCCGGGACCCAAGGACATTGGCTTCCGCCAACAGTGAACTATTAAGGATCGCATCCCGCGCATATTCTACATTATAGCCTGCAACTGATTCAGCTTCCGCTTCTGGGAGATCAAACGGAGCTCGATTAGTTTCTGCTAGACGAGAAATAAAGAACATAACCAATACAGGGAACAAGGGAATACCGGACCATATCTGCTTTTGCGCCATGACAATCTCACTCGAATTACGGGGACCTACACATATTAGTACAGTATACCGGGGTCCCCGGCCAGAACCACACGTGCAAGTTTCCCTGCATGTGGCTCGTCCGTGCTTTTCGAGACGCTGCCTGTGCCTCAGCATAGGATAAAGGGGCGGAACTGCACACTTTCGTGTTCAGAGCATTGTTTTGAGGGAGGGAAAGCGTGGCTGACAAACCACTTCGAGGAGGCGACTGGACTGGAGTGCTTTCATCAAATGATGCATGTGGGCCGAGCCATTCCCATCCCAAGTGGTAGTCCCGTTGCGGCCTCTGACCGTCCGTCCCGTCTCATCTTGATTTGGCTATACTTGAATGTAGCCAGCCATGTTAGCTTCACATGAGAGCCTTCTTTTTTAAGGCTAAAACTCATCAGTCAGCTCGGCTGCTTTCCTATTTCGCTTTTCCGTCTATTAAGAGTTTAGGATAGGTCCCAAAAAAGCTGCCCGCCTTTCCTCATCTATACCAGCTGCCGCGCACGAACCAATAGAAAGGATTTCAGCGCCCCTCTCTATACTAGATAAGAAGCAGAACGCGCCATCACCTACAGCCCTTTCCTCTGCCGGGGACTTCCACGGAATGAAAACAGGCGGCATCGTCGTATGCTCCACTTTTGTTGCCCTGGTTTATATCCCGGAGTATTCCTATGGCCGATCTGTCACCCAAGCTACTTAAACAACCTAAAAGCTTGACCCCGTCTCGTTTGGAGAATGACCCCTTATGGCACGGCTTAGTCAGTTATTCTCGCAGTTCAGCTAAGATTCGGACCACCATTTCTCTGAAAGCATGGTTCTTGCTTCACTCCCCCCTTTGAGCTCGTCCATTCGTTGGGTGATCCCTTGCTCTCAAGTTCGAGTATTTGCTCGTCGTTTAGGCCCGTGAGTGAGATTTCTGCTCATTGCAGTCCCCTCCGGGGTTCTTCGCACCTGGATAGTACCAGGACCCTTGTGCCCCGGCCCTTGAGCAGATAAAGCTGCCCGCCCTATGACCCACAACTCAAAATGAGCCTTGCGACGAGACGCGGACATTCCCCATGCTGCGGTTCCCTCCGGTCCGTTCCCGGGTTGGGTTAGGGGAACAGCCGAGCGATTGCCTTCGCGGATCCAAACGCGCTCACAAGGCGCACAATAAGAATAAGACCAATAGAGACTTCATAAGAGACCATTTGAGCTGCAGATCGTAATGCTCCTAGAAAGGCATATTTCGAATAGAAAGGAGTCAAAGTTCCCAACAATCAAGTAGTTTAGCATATCCTTCTATGAACCGTACGAGCACGTTCTCTGTCACCCCCCACCGCGCTTACGGCTCTCTACCCCAACCCAACTTGCTCTGGTCCTTTTTTTTTATTCCTCGTTAAGCGGACCGTAGGAGCAGCTTCACCTTCTCGCCTCCGCAGGAGTCCAAAATCACCTACTCGATTGACAAGCATAGCTTTGATAGCTACTTTATCTGCCTGAAGTCATGTAAACCAGAAATGAATTAACAAATAACTTAGCATTAAGGTAAAGGGAGGTTATGAAGACGACGGAAGTCCTCGTCCGTTAAATATTTATAGAATTCTTGATAAATAGACGAAGTTCTCCTGTTTAGGGTTAAATCTTGAATATAGGCATTAAGACTTCCGTCCATGAGATCACGCTGAAAAGCATGGCGAAGGGAGCTTACAGGGGAAACCTGCTCCTGAATGAAGCTGTAGGCTTCTTTGCGTATATCAGTATATGGAGATAACTCAAGTATGAGTTGTATCTTAGTTTCTGACAGCATGAGGTCAACAAGCTTGTCTTGGAGAAAACCTTGTCGTTCCAAAACCTTCATCTCAAAAAATTCTTGATCAAGAATTTCTCTGAAGTGAGAAACATTGATTGCTTGATCGAAGTGTTCTCGCACGAGTCTTTCGTAATCCCCCTGATTATTTTGAGGGGGAATGTTGTAGCAATTTAGGTTTTCGAGAATCCTAATGTGCTCATAGATTTGAGCTTCATTCTCGGCCGCTATGTGGGCTCGAAAAGTCGCCAAGGATTCGGAACTTGACGACGATTCCAGAGCCGGAACATTCATCTCGTTCGTGCCATTGTCGAAATAATAAACCAAAGGCAAGTCAAAGGGATGATGCCCACTTGCCAAGAATAAGTCAAATGGCTTGTATATATGAAATACACATATCATGAAATCAAGATAGATCCAATATAAAATGAAAAAAACAATCAACCTTCGGATCGGATCAACGCAAGAGTCAAACTTTCTGGGAGAGAGTTCCATAATTCCATTGACAACTAGATAGAAGGGAGAATGCCGCGATGAAAAAAGAATCAGTCTACAGTAATTGGTCCAGAAGCTGTATTGCTTCCATATAAAAGGGGCTTTGTGCCCCCTGGGCGGCCAAATCCGTATGGATTTGGGACAGAAGAGACAAATTGTCCCTTACAGTAGGGGCATTTTATAGAAAGCCTTCTACCAGATCCGAGATATGCCGCCCACGAGGTAGAGGAGGGGCGTTATAGGCCCCCAAGAGGGGGGCTAATCGATTATCGGCCACCTGCTCTACCATAGTAAAAAAGACCGTCTCTTCGACCGCAGCTTCATAATTATCCTGCGTCAAGCCCCGGCGTTTAGCAATCCGAAAGGAAGCCAGCGCCCAATAGGTGACCGGCTCAATGAGCACCTTTGGGCGGAGACGGTTCTTAGCTTCCCAGGACGGGACTAGCCGACTCAAGTAGGAACGAGGGGTATAACTATTACTACTATACGATAAATGCTTTCCGCCCAACCCCCGTACAAGGCGGCTTACCAAGGCTTACCGAATTTCTTCAACGGCATAACCTTACCTTAAGCTTCACCGACTGCTTTATATGAAAGAAAGCCAGAAAAGGTTATCTCAAGTTTTCCTCAAAAAGACAGCTTTAGAGCACAAGTTCATAATAGGCGAGCAATTACGAATATGGTTTAGCAGTTTACTAGGGTCTTCTTCTTCTCCAAGACCTGATGCCTTATCTGCTTATTTAGCTTATAACTTCTTTCACACTATTTGCGTGAAGCATTTGTTTGGTTTCCCACTGCTATCTATGCTACCTTTATATGACTACTTTCCCGGTTCCTGCTGAATGAAACTCCTTTCCTAAAGCCCCTCCTTGGCCAACTCACCCAACTGACCTTCCCAGAAAAAGGCTTTCATACTCTGTTGAATCTTCTGTTTGTGTTCTTGCACCTGCTTGCCCTTTTCAAATCCTATACCTTCCGTCCCTGGGTCCACTCTCTAGTGGATCATCTTCTTATCATAGCGATTTATCTAAGGATACTAATGGCGATCTAATTTCCTTTCCTCCGCTAGCAGATAGAGTTCACCTCGCGTAAGGTGGGCGTCTTCGCCTTGATTCTCTAGTTTATTAGAACCAAATCTTTCTATTCTATTGGAATATAAAATTCCCTCAACTGGCTTAGGACAAGTTATCCCCGCGAACGCTAACCCAGACGCTTATTGCACGTTTTTTTTGCATTGAGTTCGGAAAGTCCTCCTCCGTAACCATTGAAGAGCTGGGAAATTATCCCATTTCATACTTTCAACCGAGTAGGCTACCTTACCGGTTGGTTGGTAGTGGCATATGCTGTTTCGTGGAAGCCCACCTACCCCTCAAAGTAAGCATATACTTTAGAAGGGATTTCATATCCTTCATTCTTCATTCGTAATGTGCCCTAGGCACAGCCTCCCGCGCTGCGATATTCCTCGGGGCTTAGAGAGAGTTGTCTCTAGGTATTCTCTACCTATCCACCTGTGTCTCCATCTCCGGCCAAGGCCAACCGAACTCTTCATCTTTCTTGGTAAAGAATCTTTCTTTCCATCCCCACGGCCCCCACCAGCAACTGCAAATGAACACCCGCCTGCACTTTTCCTTGACTTCTGTCGGTCCCCAGACTCCGAAAAAGTTTATGTTGTTATTACGATCCGTCAGTACGAAACTATCAAGCTGAGCTAGATCTAGGCTGCAGGAGAGCACTTCTACTCATACTCAGAGCGGCCAAACCAACAATCTGCACGCTTAGCCGCATTGTTCATCTTGACAGGGAAGGGGAAAGGAGTGAAATAAAATAAATAGGATAGGCGAAACCTTGGAAGAAATCCAACCTCATAAACCGATAGAGCAGTAACCGGCTAAGCGCTTTGAGTTGAGTGATAGTAAGGCGTGCTAATCTCCGACCTAGGAAGTGTCAACACAACAAAGGGGGAAGTCTTCTCTTTCGGAAAAGGAGGGGAGATCCGCCTTTCGGACCTGGAGGAAGTAGAATTCCGAATAAGACACCTCTGCATATATATGGTTTATCAGAAGTTAGCTCGGGATGGGGCAAGGTTTGAAGAGAGCTGTGTAGTAGGCCCAAAGTTAATAGACTGTAAACCAACTATCCTTACTTTAAAGATAGTCTAGGCATTCTTACTTTAGGAAGATAGTTAGGAGATTCCTTGAATCTAGCATAGTTCAGCGCATGTGTACAGTTCCAGCAATCAAAGGAAAGATGTACTTCTAATCTATAGTGTATTCCCAACTGAGTTTTGTTCCAGCCAGTATAGCCGCAATAGGGGTAGGAGCTTTCGTAGTAGCCCCCTGCAACTGTGGAAGTTTTCTTTGCGGTTGAAGGTGAAAGTAGGAGGGAGGGTAAAGGAAGTATCATAGAATAAAGGTAGGGAACGAGACTATATCAATCTCTTCTCCTGGGAGAGCTCTCAATTCCTTAACTATTTTTCAACTGGCTAGCAAGCAGCTGGAATTGAAACCAATGTCAAAGAAAAGCGGTTATGAAAGAATTATCCTTATTTCACTTTCTATACGGCTTGTTAGATTCACTCTCTCTTAAATAAAGTCTAAGTCAGAGAAGAGTAAAAGCTCAAATAAGGAAAGGAGCCCACCCAGCATCAAAGAGACATAAGTAACGAATGCGAAGGGGGTCTGCTCTTTTCCGGTAGCTAAACTCACTACTTTAGACTCATTTCCTCCCCGGGTTCCATTTTCATCAACGACTCCATCTTCCTAGTCTACCTTACAACATTCCCTTCTTTCCCAGGCTTTAGTTTAAATCATATAGAAAGATGAGAGAAATTCCTAAGTTCACATAGTTGAGCAAATAGGCAGGACTGCCAGAAAGAAGGAACTATGAAAGCCATAAAGACATTGACATGTCCATCTTCTTTTCCCTCTGCTGATGATCTACAAAGTCCATTGATCGATCTCCCTCTCTTGTTGACCTTGGAACCCTACCCTATATGATAAGTAGGTTAGCGGACATACGTAGGTACATGATGATCTTTGATCACCCTCAATTCATAAAAGATAATAGGCTATTGATGACCGTGAACCTATGGAAGAAGCCCTTCCTCGGAAAGTAACCCCGAGGTAAATCAGTCCAGTTCTTGTCTGTTTTTATTTATACAATTATACGGCCTTTAATAGTTTGTTTTCACCCCTAGCCTCTGAGGAACTGCTTCTGGCTACTCAAGAAATTTCGTATGTGAAGTTCCGTTTGCTTGCTCTCCCTAAGCTCTTCAATCAAGATGGCTATGGTTGCAATCTCGTATCCAATAGAAGGGGTTGGTTTGTTGGGTTGATTGGCACAAGTGCTTGGACTGAGTCTAGCATTCCTGTGCAATTCCCTTCAAAACTCTCTATTTTTTGCCCCTAGGCTACTTTTAGATGTCCCCGCTCCTCTACTGTTACATTCAGGTCTTCGATTGGCAGGGAATTCACTTCAAGAAAGGTTTTTCATCCAGTTTTTTTAGTCTGCAAGGTATGTTGGATTGAGCTTTTGCGTTGCTTCCCGTTGCCACCTTCTTTCTTGTCTAGGTGAACCTAGGATCGCCCCTCTATCAAGACGCATAGGCACCTCTATTAGAAATGGCTTTCTTTCTTTGGTTGTTCCGCGGGATGTCTTTTCGGTGACATATAATAGAGACAGCTTGTGTATCTTTGCTTAAGATAAGAATATAGGGAAGGTTCATAGCGCTTCTTTCCTTTGCGAGAAGGTAAATTCAAGTCCAACTCTGGCGCTATTCAGTCTAGTCAGCGAAGTAGAGTCTGTCAGGTCTGTTCGATTAGCGTAGCTTGGGGCATCCCCATCCCTCTCCTTGTGCGCTCCGAAGCCGCTTTGAAATTGAGCTCTTCCGCTTCGTGTCGTGGATCTCTTCAAAAGCAGTTTCCCACTATACCATGAAGGCATTAGGAAAGCTCATCTGAGACCCCTAAAGGGACTTTTGCCTCTTGAAAGAATTCATCTTCCCTCTTCCTTTCATTCCACCGGCACCTTCAACCTATGGGAATGCTCTCAAAAGCTCTGATTCCAATAAGCTAGTGACCACTCTTAGAGATAGCAGGGAACATAATGAAACGGTAAATAAATGTTATGCTCGGTCATACCAACATGGGAAACCATGCTTTCCTCACTTTGAAGTGCATTTATCAGATTAGTGTAAAAAAAACTACTTAAAAAGAATATTATTAAGATTACAATGAAAGCGATCAGACTAGAACTCAACAAGTCTTTGGAAGAATCAGAGGTGGGTGGAATAGGATCTTCAGAGGGTGATCTCTCTGTAGGCAGTTGATCTGGTTAAGCGGAGGTTAGGATCTTTGGGTTCTAATCTCTACCTTAGTCAGGTTAATACCCTATTCCAGGGAACTCAACAAATAAAGACTTTTTACGGCTAAACTACCAATAAGGGCAGGAGTCATTCAATCTACTTCGAGTGGAGAGGAAGGAAAGAGCTCACTTTTCATGTTGGGATAGGAAGTAAGAAAGTCAATCGAAAATAGGAATCCACTCTACTAATAGAAGAAGAGAGGGTTTTTCTACTACTAGAATAGTGTCTTTCGCTCATAGAGCTGAAGCGTAGGAACCCTTCTTTTGAGTTGCTGTAGCTGCTCTTTGCTCCTCTTCGACTTTATTGAGCCCTTACACCCGCTTCTTCTGCCGATACTCTTACCGCGGCGCGGAGAAAGCCTTCAATGAGTGGCCATTCTCTCCTTATCAGTCGAGTTTCTTTTAACCTCTTATAGGAGTAGAATTTGGGAAGCCAAGCACGGTTGAAGCATCATATTCTCGAAGAGCATCAAGAACTGAACTATCTTCATGCTCCTCTCTTTTTGAACTCTCTGCTGATGAAAGAAAAGGAAGAAGAATAAGTTCACTCTCCTAAATCGAACTCTTTTCAGGGAAGAAGTCGTAGCAAATTCGAAGCTCTTTCTTTGGCCTTCCGTCTCCTCCTTGATTTCACCATTCCAATAAGTGCCACGATCGGTTGGTGATCGAATTCCTTCTAGTCGCCAAGGAGCATTTCCACTTCTTAGTAGGCTGTAGCTTTTTCATCATTCCTTATTCCCGAGGAAGGAGTTTAAGTCCATAAAAAGGTTATACGGTCTGGAAGACCAGTGCGTAAGGTGCCCAAAAGTAGAATTTCTTGATCTGACCATGGACCCCAAGTACCCTATTGCAGAGGATCTTGGCGGGTAAGGCGGTTGGTTACTCCGTTTTCAAAGTCAAAAGATAGTTGCAGATCAGATCAGCTAAAGCTATCTGTCTCAAGTCTATCGCTTAGTGGCCGAGGGAAGCCCCGGTCTAGCACATCTCATTCAGCTTTCTCTACGAGCCTGATGAAGCAAGCCAAGTCGAGAAAAGAGCAGCTAAGAGTTTGCAACTAATATAATAGGGCCACCAGATCCCGGGTATACAATAGTTGCATCTCGGCGGTAAGACCGTTACAAATAAGGGTGAGCCAAGCAGCAGCACTAAGCTCCTAGGGACCTTCGCTCGACCTATCTCTTCACAGCACTTACGCTAAATATGGTAATAAGATGTTCTTTCGTAAAGGGATGATCACCCAGAAAACGACTTAGCAGCATTCTTATCCCTAGCACGGCTCTCGAAAGAGGAAGATTCTACTATTTCCCAACAATTTCATAAAAGAAGGTCTCTCAAGTGTCCCGGTGAATGCAACATTCGTGGACAAGTTCCCTTAGTCGGTGCTGCTTGAGTCGCTCTTGCCTCTTTTGCACCTTCTTTCAGAGACCGGACCGATTAGCACAAGGACGATATTCCCACCACAGGTTCAGGATTCCTTCCAAACCTCCTATTTCAATCCCCAACGACACAAAGGAACCTACGGGCGGGGCACGTAAAATCGAGTTGCAATCTCCATGCATCCATGCAAAACCTGTCACCCATCACTGATACCATACTCCAATCACTGCCAGCTCATCGTTGATGGCTCACAAAACACCAGGTCGAAACCTTACTGCATACATGCAACCTCCTTTGCATGATTCATCTATTACTGCTTTTTTGCGATTACGCCAATCACACACTAATGGACCCCCCGCGGGCCTTCAAGCTGGGTTGCTTCTGATTGGAGCAATAGACCAACTGAACCATCAAAACCGCCAGACCCAAAGGATCGTCCATCGGGTAAGCATAAAAGCTTTCCAGTAGCACTGCAACTGGCTAAAAAAGACTCCAACAGTAAGAGGAAGAGAATACTTGCGAGAAAAAGAATCTCTTGACACGGCTATCTTCTAACTGCAGAATTACAACCTTCACTTCGTATCGGGGGATTTCCCACTTGAAGCTTTAGTTTCAAGCTTAGGTATCTTATGCGTGATGAATCTCATTGCTGGGCCAGAGCCCTTCTTTCTGATACGGATTTTGGTGCTTCGCCTGAAGCGTCTCATTCATTTATAGATATTAAAGATCCACATACGAAAGATTGGAATGACCAGATAACAGCCCAAAGAACTACTAAATGGGTGTCAAATAGGAATGAAATGGGATCACTGATTGATGGATACGTGGTAATATTCCACTCCTCAACGACTTGGTACTCCCTCTTTCTCTATGGATCGAGCATATGAGGTGCCACTCTACCGCATCAATGCTGGTTATGAAAGAAAATAGATGTTCCTCACGATTTCTTGCCGTTTTATAACCAAGGAATCTTTTAAGACCCCCATCTCCTGGAAAAGGACCTAAACTCGTGATAGAAGCCTTCTTTCTCTAGTAGGAAATCAAACACATCGGGAAGGCTGAAGAAAGAGATTCTATTATGACTGGCTTCTTTGCACACATTTCATTTATGCCTTGCACTACTCTCCCTAGAAGAAAAGATAACCAGCTTTTTAGTTACCTAATTCCGATTCCGAACTCTGAAACCTTCTCTTCATTTATTACCCTACCTTGTCCACCCTTGCTGGTTTAGATTCCAAAGCAATGGATATGCCCATAAGCTCTCACCAGGTGGGTTTCCGTCCCAACCCAAATGAGGTAGAACAAGCACTCGTAGAACGACTTAAAAGAAAGATAATTTCATGGTTTTGATACCAGTTGCAATTAGTTTGAAAGTAGGCTGGGCAGCTTTCTTACCCACATGTGAGAGAGAAGATCTCATGAGCGTTCTTTAAAGAACAAACAAGATGGGATTCGCATCTTTCTTCAAGTAAAGGCACTCAATGGGTTCAATTCTTTCATATTGACGCTTTCCCTTATCCGCAAGGTTCTCCGTTGGACTTTAAGCGAAAGAGATGCTCGGCATTGACAATATTATCTCCTATCTATCTGAACTACTCTATTCCTGGTCCCCCTAAATATATAAAAGAATATCTTCCTTTCATGGAGAAAGAAGATATTTTCAATGATATAGAGGTTTTAGCGATTAGGCAGCTTTCCTTGCTTCACGGAGCTTCAAGACTCAAACAAAAGGAACTCGCTCTACAGGACCGGCATAAGGGGTTACGTGCTACGGATTACGGACTAGATGGAATAGACTTGGATGCCCTCTCCGTCCTTTCATCTTCGGCATCTCTCTTATGAGACTTTACCGCTGCTTTAGAGACTAACGGAATAGAATAATCTAAGACTGGTAAGAAGACTTCCAGGGCTTGGCTTTCAGACTTGACACCTTGATTGGACTACCATAACAATTGATGGATAGGGGCCTATTCTAACAAAGAGCAGCTACGCACCTAACAACGTATTCGCCGATAGCAGAATCGGCTGTATTGTGCGAAAAGCTTCGTATTCACTGAACTCCTTGAGTAGAAGATGGATGTTTATCAGGGAGATCCAATGATCATGCACTGTGACAATGAAAGTGCAATCCATATAAAGGTTTGTACAGTTTTCCTTATAATAGGTACAGTTCATATGCATGTAATAGTAAAGGAGGATGCTTGCCTATTTGACTTCCTGCCATTTTCAATAGTCCTCTAAGGGAACTCTCAGGAGATAAGAAGATAACTGCTTTGTCTTTGTCCGAAGCAGGAGATGGACTAGATAGAAAGGCTTAGCAAGAAAGAGGGGGAGGGAACCGACCGGTCCAGCCCTTATGGAACAGGGAGATCGTTTAGATCATTATCATTAAGATAAGGGAACTGCTATTAACCGTTTAGCAGGAGCCTCCTTATGACTGTTATACAAGCTTGCCCAAGTATGAACTTATTGATGGTTTTCCTTGAAGATCCTTACAACCTTTAGGAAAAACATATTCTATTGAAAGATATTAAGAAACATATGCTTATGGCTTTAGCTTTAGGAGAGGAGGACCTTCCTTAAACTGAGGGGAGAGCTATGTTACACTCTGAAAAAGACCTAGATAAGCCGTATCCAGAGGTATACGGCCTTGTCCATTCAATGGCCTGTCTATCTCTACACAACGAGTACTCTTTAATAGGAACTCGGTTAAAACGCTGGAGATAGTGGATAAATAAGCTAAAACTTCATCCAGGGTATGGCTACATGGTAGGGGAACAAACTTCATCCTGATAGAACGGATGAAGGAAGCTATTGACGAGGAATAGACGAACTTGACATCCTAAAGGAGAATGTCTGTGAGCAAACCTGCGTCCTGCTTTGATCGAAAGAGGACGGAAAGTCAATCAGATAAGAAGAGTTGGGGGGAATACCCGGAAAAGTGCTTACGGAATGAATTGAAAAAGTCTCCCCCCACTGCGCGCTAACTAGGAGGATTCCCAACATGGGAAAGTTGAGGGAAAACCAACTATCTTAGACAATAAAATACGAGAGATAAGGAAAGCAGTCTACTTGACTGTCCATCTGAGATGAGAGCAGGACGGTAGAAAGGAAGGCGAAGTCACTCGACTCTATTCCTTCTTTTGTTTAGCGGGATAAAGGCTGCATTGGATTCAATTCATTGAACTTACTTTGCCCTTGAATTATGCCTTTTTGTTCAAAACAGACTTAGTAGGCGATTATCGACCAGTGAATATCCAAAAAGCAGGGTTATTATATAGGAATAGAAGAGGCATATGCCAGAACAGGAAGAGGTTGCACGAATGAATGCACAGAGAAGGCCGGGTTCTAGGAATAATCCGGGCAACAAGCCAATATAACTAGTGGAACTTTCCCTCTAGCGTACCGAACTTGTGAAAAGCATGATTGAAGATATGCACGGACAAAAGTGGCTGCTTAGGTTGCATATAGTTGAATAGGAATCAAATCTACAGCCGCACCTCGAATAGTCTATAGATATGTTGACGGAGACCAACTTCTTATTGATGGATCTTTCGGGTCTCTTTCTCAATGCTGGAAGAAAGGCCTACTTAAATAGAAATAAAGTACCACCAGTATCCATACTCATTTATGACATCAAAAAACCGGAGATGAACTTCATCAGGCATAATATGATCCACTTGGGTTAGCAGAATATCATCAGTTGCCCACCAGTCATACCAAACCCATCACAACTTCTTCACTTGAAGCCCTTCTGTATAGCAGCAAGACCTTTGATAATTGACTTCTATATGGGGATGGGGGAAGCATGCCCAGGAGCTGGTAATTGTACCTGATTACTTCTCATCTATCTACCCCGCAGCACTTCTACTCATAACTTATCCGACCCTTTAATGAGATCCCATCCAAGTTTGCCGATAAGAGACACATTCAACTCTCTTGCTTTTCGAATTCCTAGGCCTCTTTTCTTTTGGTTTTTTCATAGCTTCCCTTTTTCTTTTAGTAGGTGAATACCCCATAATTCTTTATCAGAACCTCAAAGGAAGGATCTAGCAAGCTTGTCAACAGCCCCACATATTGAAGAAAGGAGCCAGCAGGTTTGCATTGAGTAGATCGGAATCGCAGTCACTGTGGATTGCACTAATGTGGCCCTTCCCGCCAGGTTTAAGAGCTTCGATTCCTAGGTTTTTATCCCTCGCCGCCTGCGCCTTATCAATAATATAACTCTATGTGGCCTTAGAAAGTCTGCCATGAACAAGCGCCCTGGTATTTGCCTAGATTATCTGTCAAACCTAGCTCTAGAAAATGGTACGCAGTCGCTCCCTCCTTCTTCTTGAAGTAAGAGGCCACTAAGGACGATAAGGTTGACGCTTTGATTTCTGTGAATTCACCATCATCCCTGAACATGAGCAAAACTCTCTAACAGTCTTTCGCACCACTCTAGCTTGAGAGACAGTCGCCTTGGCAAATAGGATAAGATCGTCAGCGAAGAGAAGATGGGAAATCTTAGGACCCCGACTAGAAGTGGTGGCTATCGGCTTCCATTCCTTCTTTCCCACTTTCATGTCAATAAAATAAAAAGTGAGAATTTATCCATACACAGCACGAAGAGGTATGGAGACATCGGGATTGGAGGCTTTATAGGACTTCATAGACTTCAATACTTCCAAAGTTTCTTTTTTATAACATGTTAACGGTGTGAAAACAAAAAAGTTTGTGACGCTGAATTGGACTTCCGATAGATAAGATAAAATCGGAAATCCCTTTTATCTCATACTACTCTCTCGATACATAATCGATTCTTTTGGAAAAAAAAAACAATACAAAAATCTTTTTCATATCGAATTCGAAGTGCCATGCTATTATTACTTAATATTCATATGGCGAAGGCATAGTTATAGTTCTCTTTTTTCTCTCAAATAAAAAAACCTCATTGGCGCCAAGCCAAGCGTGAGGGAATGCTAGACGTTTGGTAATTTATCCTCCAGCTAGGATAAAGGATCCCATTGACGCGGCTAAGCCCATGCATATTGTATGGACCTCTGGTCGCACAAATTGCATAGTATCATAAATCGCTAATCCGGGTATTACCCATCCGCCAGGAGAGTTTATAAACAAATACAGATCTTTAGTATCATCCTCGATACTGAGATATACCATAAGACCAATAAGTTGATTCGAGATCTCGCTATTAACTTCTTGGCCTAAAAAGAGTAATCTTTCTCGATAAAGTCGATTGATTAGGGTAAAATTGTATCCCTTAAGAACCGTACGTGCACCTTTTGATGCATACGGTTCAAAAAAGATTGCGAAAAAAAAAGACTCTGATTCTTAAGAACCCAACGGGCCCTTTCCCTTCGAATCAGACAAACAAAGAAGGAAATCCCGTCGGGTTCTTACGTCTACAACTCAATTCATCCGATTACTACAGGGATGAACCTAATCCGGAATATGAACCATAAAAGAAAATACCTATTAAACCAATCACAAGAATACCAGTTACAGTACCTATTATCCAAAGAGGAATCCTTCCAGTAGTATCGGCCATTTACTCCACTTCCCTCCAATTTTATCAAGTGGTCGTGCTAGAGACATAAACAGTCATGGATAATTATGAAATGAGATCCTTCCGAATGAACTAATACAATGCCTAGAATTATTATTTATTTTCTTTCGTTTTCCTAATTGAAGAAATAATTGGAAAATAAAACAGCAAGTACAAAAATAAGTAATAATCCCCAGTAGAGACTAGTACGATTCAATTCAACATTTTGTTCGTTCGGGTTTGATTGTGTCATAGCTCTATAATTCGGGATTAGGTTTATCGTTGGATGAACTGCATTGCTGATATTGACCCCAAATCTGTGCAACTTCTTGGAAGAAACCTGCCGATGACATTGAGTTCATTCGGTATGGTCTCATCTGGAAGTGCTATGATAAAGGAGCTGGAAAATGGAGTGAAGGGTACTGTCCTCCAGTATTGGGGACAGATACCATTATTTCTTTTCCAGGCTGGATATTGGGAGGGGCAAAGGGAACTGACTTCATCATGGCCCCGGTGACTGACCAAGTCATCGTGGGTAAAGAACAACCAGGTCATAAGAAGCACCTGAGCTAGAAGCATTACACCACCTAGCAACGCTTGAGGAACAAAGAATATGATAACTTGACTAACATGATGGTATCTCGGTGTGGAAGAGCTGGTCCTCGATATGGAAAGGTGGGCCGATTCTTTATGCCTTCTCGCCTGCCTTGAGGATGAACCAGCCACCATCACCACTCATCGCTCTGGCGAATTCCAAGTAAGATACGAATGAATCCTAGGTCACAATGGAATGAGAAGGCTTGGAACTATACTGATTGGCAGTAATCCAAAAAAGAAAAAAAATAGAATAAAGATATAGGGAGAATGCGGATTTGGTGGTACTTGAATTGATACTCATCATGCGAATTGGAGAGCATGCCCCGTTGGGTACTGCTTTATTAGTTGTTATTTAAAGATGTCAACATCTATTTTGATTCAACAGCGGAAAAACATCAAACAATTCATGCTTACTACAGGTTCTATTTGGCTTGCTTGTCGAAATACCGATTAATCAACATTTTGGACCTCGATTGTCTACCTATCGCCATGCCTTAACCCATCCTAATTGGAGACTTTAATTGGTAATTGATTCTTCCTATGGTAAAAAAGAGCAAGAGTTTGCTCCCGGGGCATGCTTTAATTTCATAAGTGGGCGAAGAAAGAATACCTGAGCTTCAAGCAAAGAAGGCGGGGCCCTTGCAAAGTAAACGGTATCACCGGTAACTAGACAAGCACCTAGATGTACATTCTTAGGCCCAACCTTACACACCTTATTTATCCCGCCCTTGGAAATAACTTATGCGTACTAGCCACTAGCAACTAAAGGCGCAAGTGCTGCCATGCTATATGTGAGCGATCGATGTGAATTAAGAGTTTCTTTTCCAGGAGGGTGATCGGATCGGGATAATAAGAAAGGTACAC
>NC_134555.1:33943081-33956629 GCF_025594145.1 Primulina tabacum
CATTTCATTGGAAAACGTGAACGACTACAATTGTAAATTGCCTAAACTCAAAACCTGAACCACGCCCACTGTCGCTCTCCTTTCAGGACTCTGACAGTCTCGCTTTGGTCGCCTGCCTTTCCTTGATTGCCTCCCTTAATCTAAATGGGCGGGCTTCAAAAATCTCTCTACAACCGGTCTCATCAGCCCAGGCGAGTTCATCTTTTTATTGCTTGAGCAAGGCGGCAGCAAGGGACTAAGATAACATTCCAAACATTTCCTTCTAGCCAGAGAGACGAGCCTACCATGAGTTGAAACACCCTGGCATTACATTGGTGGAAGAGTGCATTTTCCATATCTGATATTGGTGCCCTGTCTTCCCAAAGATGATCTCGCAGAAAATGAAAACGACATGAGATTGGCATTCATTCCTCCAACCTTTCAAACATCTTATGATGCCAAGTTTACCGCTGCACTAATGCTTGGCGGAGGTCAATGATCAATATGTGTCCGTTTTCTCGCTCAGAGCAGACGGATATGCACAAGTAGGAAGTTTTCTCAGCCTGATAGTTTCACTGGTTTCAATCCATATCCCAGTAGGAGCATATGCCTGAAAGCGCTCACTTAGATTTAGATAGAAGAACGGTATGCCAGTTGAGTTATATTGGGATCAAGGGTATGTTATTAGTTTAGATCTAACCAATTTGATGAAAAACTCCTAAGGGTTCACATCAACTAGCACTAGTTTGATGAGAGTTCCTTAGGAAACAAAAAAAAGTAAAGTAAAAGGAATTTGGGGTATTCTCTCAATTCCAATAAAATGAAATCGGATCAAGTATGAGTTGGCGATCAGAACATATATATATATATGGATAGAACTTATAACGGGGTCTCGAAAACTAAGTCATTTTTGCTGGGCCCTTATCGTCTTTTTAGGTTCATTAGGATTCTTATTGGTTGGAACTTCCTTTGGTATAAATTTTCTATCTTTTGTTCCGGCTCAGCAAATTGTTTTTTTTTTTATCATCACAATATCTTTCTCTCAATTATTCTATTTTATGTAATGAAGAACTTGTTATTCTTAACTATTGGGCTCAGGAATTCCTATATAACGTAAGCGATACAGTAAAAGGAGCGGATGGTTCATGTAGAAGTGGAAGAGTCAGCCGCCTTTTAATTTAAGACGTTCGACTAGAAGAAAGAGAGTGGGCATTTCTATTTATAGGAACTTCTTAGAAAAGCAGCAAAGACGGGACTAGTTTCAAGGGGAATCCGAATAAAGGCAGAGCTATAAAGAGCCCCGGTTGACTCAATAGATCACTTTCGCTCTCCTCTAGGAGCGAATTCGTCTAACGAGGTAGGAGCTGTTTGCCCAGTCAGAAAGCTAGGCTCCATCTCAGGCTTAGGGCTCTTTCTCAAGCCAGTTCTGGTGGTCCTCGACGGTCGGCTCTATTTCTACCCTGGAGATAATGTGGTTCACCACCTCGGAATAAAGCTCGTTTTGGTTTTCCAAGCCAAGTCCGAAAGCTGCGATTTCGGCAGACCTCGTTTACAGTAATGGCGATACTGCTCTCGAATCATCTGTGGCACTTGCTCTTGCCTTGTTAATGGACGAGGAAGTGACATATAAAGAATAGCAATCGAATAAGCAGCTTAAGCTTAACAACTCTTGTTTTGACCTCGGACGAGGTTTTTGAACAGAACTTGCTTTCATTAATGAATTGATGGGCGTATCAAGCGAGTAAGAGAGTTTCTCGTTAATGGAGTTCGAGCTTTCACCTATGTAATGAAGCTCGACAACAGCTCTTTATACGAGAAATCTCTGCGGGAGTAGAGTAGAGAAGCGAAGCGTGACTTTCTTACATAGAGAGAGAACAAAACTTGCATCAATGGGCTACTAATAAAGAGATTCTCTCTCTTCGAAGCCAGCGGCCTATAATGGTACCTACGGATACGGCCATGCCATAAGGACGATCAAGGTGTCTCTTTTCTTCTCGATCCCACCAGCAAAAGCTATAAAAGAAATTAGAGTCTAGTGCTATATGTTTAATACCTGTAAATTTTTTTATTCCTCATTCTCCCACTTTCCTTCTTACTCAATTCAACTATGCCCAAAGAGGCTGGATGTAATGCAGTGGTTTCCGGGAAGATAAAGAAACTTCTTTTTATACTTTGATAAGCGCCCCTTTTCGATTCCCTCGCCCAATCTCATGTGAAGCAAGCCCAGCAGGCCCTGCCTTAACCTGTCCTCAGACAGCCAGCCCTCACCAGGCTGCTGGCATTGCTAAATGCTCCGCCACGAAGCAAGCTTTCCCGAATACGACAGATGCGGAAGTGGCTAAAGAAGTCGGAAGAATAAAGTAGTTGTACAACTGTATACACGAGGTATTCCGGGAATTGGTAACATTGACAGAAAGGGGAAGGGTAGGAATAAACTTTTTTAGGTGTATCTCTACTAAAGTCGTCGGCCTAACCTTCGGTTCCCGTAACCAAGTTTTTCTTTCTCACTCCTTATATACTTTTTCTTACTTCATCTATACTTTTATACTTTCTTTTAAATTGTGTTAAAAGAACCCTCTACTTTGACTTCTAACTAAAGGCGAACAGCCGGAATTGCAAGCAAATAGAGAGCCCCCGCCCGTTTGAGCCGTTGCGAGCCGGAAAGTGTACCGGCTGTTTGAGTCGCGAAAGGGCCGCTTGCTTAAATTCTATTTATAATAATAATAGACATATAATATTCTATAGCTATCTATAAAAAATAATAAAAAAAATAGAAAAAATCATTTTTTTTATCCAATTGTTCATTCCTGGGAAGAGGCAGAAGCAGATAGAGCAAAGACCTCCTCTTTCCTTTCCATCCGCTCTTCCCTAAGTGAGCAAATTGCATGTAGAGATCCGTAAGGGCTTATAGTTTAATTGGTTGAAACGTACCGCTCATAACGGTGATATTGTAGGTTCGAGCCCTACTAAGCCTACCACCCCCCCTCTCTTCACCTGATACAAGGCAGTCGAAGTACCCGCCACCCTGCAGATCTCAATCTAGCGACGGCATGTGGAACCAATATGGTATTTATTCGACCTGGCTAGGGAATAGAATCAACAATCGAATAAGTGATGACTTGACTGATCTTGATGTACTTTTTTTCCAGCCTTAGCCTTGCTAGCACGCCCAAACACAGACCAAGACCGGTCAAAGTCTACCTTCACATGTCTACCCAGGGCATATGGGGGCGGGGTTTACTTAGAATAGGAGAAGACTAAATAAGTAAGATGGAAGTGAACTCAAAACCAACTCTTCTTTCTAGCTTGGTAATCCCTCGGTTACTTTACTTTTTTGCCTGTAGTGGTTACGGCTAGACTACTTTGCTCAGAGAAAAAACTCCTTGCTTCATTTTTGAATGCAGTTCGGGCGGGATCGAACGGGAAACAGGAAAAGAAAGGCTATTCATCTTCCGTTACGGGCTTATGGATCTAGTGGATTGTCCCAGTAAACTACTCTTTACTTAGTTATCGTCACTGGCTGCAGATCTAGCTTGGTCAATAGGCTATGGAATAAACGTATGGAGACAGGATTACTATAAAGTAACTACCCGGCTTAGTTCAATGATTTATGAGTTGAATAAGAATAGGCAGTAGACTTTGTATTCAACCATTTTTGGAGAAATGGGAACGTAGTCAAGTAGGCTAGGATCGGGACGGATCTATTCTATAGTATAGTAAATGGCGAAGAAGAGTAGCACCTGGTGGTACAGATGGTTCTGTAGACGGGAGTTTACAGATCTTTGGTCACTGCTACCAAGAAGATTTTCTGTTCTCTGCGAGGCAAATGGATGTGTCTTCCTTCCTTTTACTGGTCCTTCGAGGATTGATTTCTTTGTTGACTGAATACATTGACTTCTCCATACCCGAATAACCCCCTACTAGAGAAAATTCATTCTTAGTTTCAAAAATCATTTTATCAAATTCGAATCTTCTATATTATTATTCTATGCTAGCTTACCCGGAGTGGGATATCCGTTACTTGTCTCAGGTGCAGATGAAGAATTAGGCTCGAGTTAGGGGTTTGGATTCAATTCCTTCTTCTTTCCCGGCAAAGGTTGCAGCAGTCGGTAATGAGTTTGAATTAGATGGTGAGGATGCGAACTAACCATAAGAGTATAGGTTTCACGTAATATGCTAAAAATAGAAGTATTTCCTAGCCCAAATCAAGCTAATCCCGAAAGTGACTTCAAGGTCTAGGCACAGATCTCTAACTCCTTCACCCGCTCTTATTTTCTTTATTTTTTCTTTTTCGTCTTTTCCGGTTGGAAACATCACCTATCCATTCTATGACATTGAGAAGCAAGAGGTCGTACCCGTCCAGTCATAAAGAATCTGCAGTTCCAACAGCGGCACTAAGGTAGAAAGTTATAGGTTCACTTTAATTACAAAAAAAAGATGGGATTTTCGGCATCAAGACTAGTTCTTTCTTTTTCAAGAGCTGTTATGCTTATAGTTCCCCACTCTGCAAGCACATTTATTGACATTGATGCAGCGAATCCAAGCTCAATTGGAATTGTTCTAACCGCAGCTCTTTCAGAAGCGGAGGCACTCACTTTACACCTTTCGGTGTCTATTGCTCCTGGTCAAGAAAGATTCGATTTTTCTTTTCCGAGTTTGAGAGGTTTAAGTTCTTTTCCCTGTAATGAAATCATAGGAGTAGTATCTTGATCTTGAAAGAAAGGCAGGCAGTTTAGGTAGTCAATTCAATGTCGGCTTCTTCAAAACCCTTTTTCTGCTAGTGAGCTTTTCTTGAATACCATCTCGGAGCAGTTCTAAGGAAGTAGCTGCTCTAGCTTTAGGGAATCCGCGGATTTCTCATATCCTCCTTCGGTATCTTTCTCGTTGCTTGTGGGAGAAAGAATCATGCACTTATACCCCCTTAGTTTATACTGATTATCAGCTATAAAGAACCAAAGATAGGATTGGAGTAAGCCAATAGTCAATGCTACCCCTACCAATGGCCCTAAGCGTGCAAACCAACCCTTGTGATGTCACTGAACGAAAGTCTTACTTAGGGCAGTAATCAGGAACCTAACAACCCAATTGGCTAGGCTAAGTTTGAAAGTTGCGACTAGACAAAGAAGCCAGTCATTAGCCCTCTGTAAACTGGAGTATAGAAGTGGAAACTCAGTCTAGCTACTCTCCTAAGATAAGAAGTTGCTGGTTTCAATATCCATCATGTTTGAATAGAAGTCTTATAGTAGTATAAATAAAAATCAGTTGTAGGGAATTGGATAAAGGGATGGAAAGGGGGAAAAGCCCAACACTAATATTATATATTATTAGTCTAATATAAAGCGCTAGCGCCCAACCGGGCTGCTTGCTGCCTCTATTTGGTCGTGCTGCTATGATGTAACGTGCAGTCGTCCCGAGGCAGCAGGATGTATGGTATAGGGCCATTTTCCAATTGAGTTCGTCTTTCCATGCCAGAAAGCCCGTATCTTATAGCAAGCCCTACCTCTTAGGTAGCAGAACTTTCTATAGCTATTGCCTTTCCTTCAGTAGAGGCTGAAGTTGGAGTAGCTTTTGCTGTCGATCCAGCCAATAGGTAAGGTGCATAAGAGCAGTTCGTTTTCAAACGTAGGTGAGGTTCATCCTTTTTCTAAAGGGTATTAAGGGCTAAAGCGCCTTTTATCCTTCTCTTTTCGATCCAATTACAGTCTACTAAGGCCTTCTCCCATCCAGTATATAGCCCTTCCTTCGCCTTCCATTCCTGCTATTCCAACTCCTGAAAGTAAGCCAGTAAGATTCACTCAAGTCGCTTTCCAGTAGGTACTAAAGTACAAGCTATACATTCTCTCAATGTGAACAAGCAAGATAGCCAGTGATAACGGCAGTGACTTCTTCCCTCTAATTGCAGCAGTTCTATAATCAGTTCCTCCCAGCAAAGAAGGGGAGGGATTTTAGGGAAAGAAAGAGGGTAAGCCAAGCTTAGATGAGAAAGATTGACTTTTTTTAGTGCTTTTTCTAAAAGGGCTTCCTGCATAGTGGGAACTCACTAATGTATAAGATCTTTCTGGTGCTTTTTAAAGAGCTCCTTCTATAAAGGATTCAACAAGTGCTACTTGAAATCAAACAACCGTACTTTCGTGGATGAAATGGAGGTAAATGGGGTTGTATAAGAAGGAAAGGAGGAAGGCGATAACAAGTGAAGACCCATGTCATGTAGTAAGCAACGAAGCCAAATAAACCCATCGGGACCTGGAGCTTTAGTAGGGTTCATCTGACCAGCTACCGATTCGCACCCGCGGGTCAAAGAATTCCCTTTCGAGAACACCGAGACGAGAGTCACTCGCTCCCTTTTAATGTTGGGGAGATCCTCTTTGGTAGGGATGGGACTAAAGAGCTCTAACAGAAGAGCACCAAGAGCAAGAGCAGCTTTCCTCCCCGAGGGTCACGGTTTACTAGGCTATTCTTCCCATTTCGAAAGATGAGTTTCCAGATACCCCACCACTATTAGTAGCCCTTCCCGCCAAGCCAAGGAAAGAAGGCAAGGTGCCGCTAAGACTAGTGTCAAGGTCAAGGCTAAAAGCTTAGTCGTTTTCAACTCTGAGGGTGACTTCACTAACGGGATTTCTATTTAATTAAAAGCCTGGTCCGGGCATTGACTCATTGAGAGCAGACGAAAACTAAGAAGACTTGAGGATAGCACGTGAGATCAACTACTTAGAATACGCTACGATCTGTCTTCGATTATGCTCGTTTTACTTTGAGGGATAGATCGCTCCTTTAAGGAGACGGGATTCCACTATTCTATATGAATATGATCCCACCACTTTCAGCTGAGATGCAAGATCAGTTTCAAGAGGTCCAGCTAATCCCACATGATTTCGGGATGCCTATTTGATTCAATTCCAAACATGGTTTTAACTGCCCTTCCTGATCATTAGAGTAAGATTTTTTTACTTCTTATCGCCTCGTGTACATAGCTAGTACACCCTCAAAGTGCGCCTTTCTAGTATGGTCGAGTCTAGCCAACTGGCCTTTTCGGGCCCCTCCGATCCTCAGTTGAGAAAGGCTTCTTCGGATAGGTCATCTGTACAAACATCAGTCCATACGGATGATGGGAGTTCAAGAGATTACGGATTGAGATTGGACGAGAGGGAGTTTAAACAGCCGTGATAGGGCATCAAGCCAAAAAGGAATCTAAGTCCCAGCACGAGAAGGATCAGCAGAAGGAGGAGCGTAACAAAAGGTCTGAGGCAACGAGTTCAGCCGCTTTACCATCGGGATAGTCTTCGGCTGACGGCTTAATTGACGAGGAATTCACGGAAGAAGCGGATCGCAACTCAATTCCTTGTGACATTGAGGTTGAGGAGCGTCACGGGATAGGCTTTGAGGCCAGCAGGTCATACTCTGACTTTGAAGGCAGGGCGAAAGCCAACCCAAGTCAAAGACAAAGGGGCCAGCTTCTTTGGTAGTTTCACCAGTTGTCTCCTCGCCGCAGTGAAAGACGGGAAAGAAGAATAGGATCGATAGCCACTCAACCCTATGGAGCCTACTCTACTAGCTTTTGCTTTGGCCAAGAGAAGCGATATCGATCGAAAAGAAAGAAAGCATCACATCACTGAAGCTATTTCTTTAGTAGCAAGCAGAGTGATAATAGGCCAGGAGATTCCCCTCTTAGGGGAAAGGAATGAACTTCTAGCCTTTTGATTAGCTGCATCTCATTGCATTGAAACACCTGAGATTCTCTATTCTATTTCTGATAGTTCCGACTTCGATAGGTCCTACTTCCACCAAAGCAGGCTTGGCATGACGCCCATTGTCACTTCCTTTTCAATTTATGCGCAAGGGGATCTCCGTTCCCCTTTCAAAAGAATCCGGCGCGGAAAGGGTCACTCAAGCAAAAGAAAGGCCCACAGCCTATTCGAAATCAAAAGTAGCTGACGATGGTCGTGTAGAGCAGATAGATTCTTCTTAAGAAAGTTTTCCCGATAGGCGCATTTCTTCCAACATGTTGAGTTAGAAGTTCTTGCCTCTCTAGCCTTTAGCATAGCAGTCGGAATTAGTCTAATCTAAAGGTCTACCCGCTTTGAATCTCTTGGAGGTTGGGCAAGGGAATGAACGCTAGGAATTAGTGCTTTAGAGAGGGAAGCGAAAGCATTGAATCATTCCCGAAGGGAACTTTCGCAAAACCAACGGTAGGCTTTGGAGCTAGTTAAGTTCCCCCTTCAGGCTAGGGAAACTGAACTCACTTTTGAATGTGCAACTTGGCACCGGGATGAGAATTAGCCCAACCTTCTTTCTAGAGAGCCGAATCACAGGATTCCTTGGGCGAAAGGGAAAGGGGCAGTGTAAGGAAAGTGAAATGATTTGAGCCTTTCGGGTTGAGACAGGAAAGCGAGTGAGCCTAGTTCTTTTGTTTTTATGACTCTGCATGCTAAGCTGCACCAAATCCCTTACCAAGGCCGGGGAAAGTAAATAGAGCTACTTCTGTACTGTTAATGAAACCATATCTATTGATATAGAGAGTGAACCAGAACTTTTTGGCTGCCGATTGACTGTGTGTTCCATTCCCTAGAATCATAGCAAGCTTGTCGTAGAAGCGAAGCGGTGAAATCCTCTGATAGGGACAAGGAGAGCCCTGGTTAGTAGGCTGTCGGAGTTCGAAACAGAAAGAATGAAAGTCAAGTAAGAATGAAGGAATTCTGTCTTCCGGGAGACAATGGGTGGAGGGCTATGAGCTCGTTCACTCAATCCCGGGGAAACAACTCCCTTAGCCTTAGTTGGACAGCTTATCGAAGGGAGGAGGAACCGGATTATCCTGCTTTCCCTAGACCTATGTAGTGAGTCGTGTAGGTGGCGTGTTGCAGACCATACATTGGGCGAGTTTTTCCCTCACTCGCTAGCAACCAAACCAAATGGGATTTCGTGATCTGTCCTGCTTCAAGATGGCTCTCTTAGCTAGGCAAGGCTGGCGAATCATGACTCATCCTGATGCTTTTTGGGTCCGTATTCCTAAGGGGAGGGACTTCCCCAATAGTGACTTCATGCAAGCAAGAAGAGGGAGTTATCCTTCGTGGGGATGGAGTAGTATCCTATCTGCTAGATCTGTTCTTGAAAAGGGAGTGTGAGTACAGGGGAAAAAAAGAGATATATGGAATGAGAAATGGGTCTCTACTCTACCAGGGTCAAAACTAATGTACACAACCAGGATAATCAGCTTATACGCAATTACACACTATCACAAAGACCACACCCGTGTAAGCAGCATTCCTTCGCTACAAAGCATATCATCAAAGCAAATTATAAGTAAAAAGGTTCGCAGATGGGAATACAAAAGACCAGGATTTATTTATTCATTCAAGGTCCTCGCCTAGCCTTGATTGGTCTTGTTCTAAAGGTTAATGCCTCATCCATATGAGGATAGGTTTGCAGACGTTTTGGAAAGGTGCAATTCAGAAGTGACAAGATCCGCTCTTCCTGATTCCAGTCTTGGAGGAAGGGAGCTTGACGTGGATATGAGCTTAGACAGCAAGTCAGCTAGCTTCGTTTCCTTTTTTTTGTAGGGCCACTAGCTTGAACCAGAGGTTCTTGTTAAGTGTTAAGCTACGAATCTTTCTCAACGCCCATACCTTACCTTAGTCTCTTCGCCCCTTTATTCTGCTAACCTGACCTAAGGCCCAAGCTATGGAAGAGACCCGGTCTTATAAAGCTCTGTGGTTATTCTTTTACTCATCTCGATTCTTCCCAAAACATGGTAGGTAAGTCGCGAAAGACACGACAAAAAGGCCCTTTCTTTCGGGTTATGACCCTATGCTGATAACAAGTCCTAAAATAGCCTCTTCATCAGCCTTCGTTCCGGTGATTCTTTGTGTCCCTTGCTTGCAAGACTAGGCGCTAGACTTTAGACTGGGTGAAGTGAACTAATAGCAGCTCATATCTCTCTATAGAAGAACTCTCTTCCCTTGCCAACGCGGGTCACTAAAGTCACAATCAGAATGAAAGGATCCGAAGGAGGCTGGGCTTGTCTTTTGAGCCCAGAGGTGCTGGTTCGAATCCTGCTCGTGACAAGCGAGGGATGCTCGCTAGCAGCTCAAGGGGATTGAAGGCTAAGGCAGGGCTCTTGTTGCAAAAGAAGGTCTAAAAAGGCAGCAAATTAATGACCCTACTAGTATAGTAGAAAGACCTATCGGACCTGTGAAAGTCTCGTTTTTTAACCAAACACAAAACAGAAACGATAACATCAGAAACTTTGAGTTTTCTATAGTCAACATACGATCAAATTCGTTCCAGTCGAGCTCAAATTAAAATGGATACTCGACTCAAAGACAAACCACTGAAAAGAGTCTTCATTCAGTCTATGTCGAATATCTTTCCTGCCTTTCCTTTCGGAGGTGTGCATGTCTGTCTTCGGAAAGTCTGTTGATGTGGAAGAATTACTAAAGTAAGGCTGCGAAGGACTCTTATTGTAGTGTGAGCCTTGAAAATACCCGAAGTTGAGCAATCTAACTCACTCAAGGGACGGGAAGGGCCTTACAAATGAGAAATAGAAGAGATAAGCAGACTAGTTCACTAGCACTTGATGAGTTCAGAGCGATGAAAGAGCTTTTTCGGGAGAAGGCTAACAAGGGCAATTGAGACCAGGAAAGAAGGCATTTGAAGGTCACTAGTTACATGATAGGGCTTAAGCTAGACTTGTCTCTGAACAGAAAGGGTCGTTGAGACGATCAACCTATGGAGATATAGCTTCTTACTCAACCTAAAGGGATATTTCCATCGATACACAATGCTCCATTTTGATGGGCCTAGACCAGGCAGGCTAGGAAGTAGAGCTAACCTAAGTTGGAAAAGATCTTTACAAAGGGGACCAGTGAGGGAGTGGGAAGAAAAGAGAGGGAATGGTATAGCCCTATAGGGAATATGGAAACATATAGGAATTAGGAATGCCATAACAGAGATCAACTAGATCTTATGCCAAGGATAACTTTCCCAACACTAGAAGTCCTACTCATGCTTGTGAAAAAGAGGAAAATCTCTAATTACAGGCAGTGTGTTCCACCTATGAGAAGATCAATTAAACTGGCTTAAGAAGCATATAAACGACATACTAAGCAGAAGCGCGTAGACTCAAAAGAAGGAAGAGACCTCTTCTATTCAGCAAGGGAAGTAATCTACTCTGCCAAGGCAAGAATCGAAGACTACGGCTTACAAGTCAACGACTTTCTCAACTAGAAGTCTCCTACTCATGTTTGAAAGGGATATCGCTAAAAGGGGGCCAACTAGCAATCCTGTTACAGGCGGTAATGTATGTATTTCCACTTAAAAGAGTGAAAAACTCTGATTTAAGGGAAAAGATGGACATATAAACTAAGCGACATCCAACAGAAGCCTTTTCTAAGAACCCCTTCCCTCTCGTATGGAGCCACAGTAGCTTCGGTCAGCGTGAGAGTTGATGACTAAGGCAGCCATTCTGTTAACCTCTACCTGAAGTTCGTACATCCTGTGTATGTAGCTTCCTTCGTTCTATTCTAGTATACTCTAGTTATCCTTATTTGCTCCCCATTGTGGTGGAATTCAGCAGCAATTCTTGAAGAAAGGAAGTATGAATACAATTCCATTCGTCCGTTTTAGTTAGGGTGGATGTAATTGAGTAGCGGGGAAAGGGACCATAGGTTGGTTCGATAGGACTTGGGTTGAGGTCTCTACTACAGCAAAGTCTGTCATGGTTGGAATCAAAGAATCTTTCTGCTTGCTGAGCTTCTTCATGACCGATCTAGGCCCAACTCAGGGCTATTTCCTCTACAATAAGAACACATTAACGTATCTAACACTTTGCTTACCAGGTTTAGCTAAAAAAAATGAGTAGCAAACTCAATACCATATTCACCTTATCTGGTAGCGTTCTAAACTCGAACTCCTTCTGGTCGAAGATTTTCTCTGGTTGGCTTTACTTGAAGAACTCTCACCAGCATCCTTCTGAACCTTTCTTACGCTGCTTGTCTAATTCTCTCCCATCTCTGATTCTGAGTCTTTCTCATGCCTTATCTCGTTGACGGATATCTTATTATTCTATAAGATCTAATACCTCTCTCTTTGATGAACTAAGAGAGGAAACCTGACGGAACGGAATGAAACTTATTCCTATTGATCCAGTTTACATTGACTAAGTCAGTAGTTGGGTTGATTTAGTTGACCGAGAATCAGGAGCAGCACCAAAAGCAACGAAAGAGGCTGCATCCGAGCTAGTTTCATCTGTCGATTGAGTTGAATCAGAAACAGAAGCAAGGGGTATAGAGCAGCAGAGCTAGACAAAGAAGAAGGCTCTTTTCAGCCCCTACTCCTAACAAATGAAAGTTGCTGGACTTCCTTTTCTCGCTCTAAGAGCAGTAAAGTGGAATTCGAGTGAAAAGCAGTTAGCTCAGGTAGCTTGAACTAGAACTCTTCCTCCCACTAAGAGAAGAGGAAGATCACTAATACTTGTTAGCGCTATGGATATCTTCCTAGCTTATTATTAGATAAAGGAGGCTTACCTTTTGAGTTTCAGTTATATGCTGGCCTTTTTGCCTTAGCATAGGCCTACCATGGCTAATTTCAAGGACTTGGTACACTGGCTCACTTTCGCTTTCCTAAATAGAACTATATTACTGCTTTTCAATCATAGAAGTCAAAGTTCCGATTCTTTCTCTTTCTTGTGGATTTGTGTAGACTGGGATAAAAAAGAGATGATGGAGGAATATACCTTACCGGGATAGTCCCATAGCAGGTTATTTCACTTGGACGACGTACCATGATACTTTCCATTTAGTCGATCCCTGCTTTGTCCTTAAAAAACGTCTACCAAGGTAAGGGTACCCACGTTCAACTAGTTGTCCTAGGAGCTCCTAGTGTATTTTCGATGTGGAATTGCGTTGCGGGGTATCACAGACAAACGGCCCCTTCTCCTTTCCAGAAGTGCAGCCCAGAAGACTCATTCGTTCTACTTCCTTTTCGTTGAGCTATTGACTCATGCCTGGTAGTAAGCCTTGGCACTTTCACTGGTATGGAAACCATTTCCCACTATAGACCATATCCCGGATAGAAGAAGCGGACTATGATCAGAACAGCAAAAAGTACGAGATTTCGACCGGTGGTCATTATAGCGGTTCCTTCTGCTCCTAGAAAACGTCCGAAAAAACCTGCTACGAAACTACCGAGAAGGGAAAAAATCCAGCGAAGAAAAGGTACAAGAAGGGTAAACATTAGGTGAGGTTTCATGTTTAGTGTTAGAAAGATTCAAATTCTAAAAATAGAAAAGAAATGTCAATATCAATCCGGGCTTTTACCATGTCTCCCGAACAATCTCAGTACATATGGCGCAAGACGATTCCACATATCGAGGTCGGAATGGGATCGGGTGTTTTCACGTCTCACCGTAGTGCCCGGTTTGTCTTTCTTTCCGATTGATGAACAGGAACTCTTTGGCTACGTGCCCTTTGGACCCTTCGCCCGCTTAGAAGTGGATTCGAACCACTGACACAAGGATTTTCAGTCCTTTGCTCTAACCAGCTGAGCTACCTGGACTTTAAGTCCCTTTCTCTAAGC
>NC_134555.1:33958632-33983320 GCF_025594145.1 Primulina tabacum
TTTCCCAACTTTCTGTGGACCTTGCTTCTATTATGATATGAAATGACCGCTTTCACCCCTTTCTCTAAGCCTGGTAGCTAGAAGGCTCTACGCAAAGAAAAAACAGAGATGGAATAGTTTGGCCTACTCTGCTGAAAACAAATTTCTAGACGAAGAAAATAGTAGGCCATTTCTTCTGCTCCCCGTTATATAACTCTGGGCTTTGATAACCGTAAGTCTTTGATTAGAAGGGGTTTGGAAGACTCTCTAAAGAAGGGGACACTATTCAAAGCCAAAGGGCGAGGCGGCAGCCTCGGCAGCAACCAACCTCGTCTTCTTCTTGAGTCTGGTTGAAGCAGTCCTTTCCCATTCAACCCAGGACAGAAAACCCCCAGAAGGAAAAACAAGGTCTTTCTTGTCTTTTGTATGCACGAGACGCACCAAAAAGGTAGCAAATGGAAAGGAAAGGACCAACAAAAGGGTGGTCAAATAACTCGCTTGATGCAGGCAATCTTGAAAATCAGCAATACCTTGAGGTCACTAGGACAATTGGTTTCAGAAACGTGTTTGATCACATTCAAATTTCCCATTAATATCGAGGGCTGACTTCCTAGACTAGAACTCAAACTGATTAATTGATCCCAAAAACATTTCCTATCTCCATCTTTATTGAAACTATAGATGAAAGAGGCAGAGAAGAGGGAGTCATTTGGGGAATCGCCGAGTTCAGTTCTAGTTACTGAGTTCGAGCTCTTAGTCATTACTGAGCTCCTAGAGACGTAGGGCTCTCAAATGGAGACTTTTCCACCTCTAGTTGTGAGGGAATCCTCAATCTTTCTCTTTCTGTTATGGTGTAATTGCGCTCTGTCGGTGACAACCTCCTACTCCACAGTGGAATAATCTAGTTTGGAAGGTCTTTATTGAGCCAATGTAGAATATCGTAGAGAGATGTGATAAATAACTTTTGCCTGGATCCATTCAAAAATTGGCTAGATTCAATCTCACTCTCCCATCTAATCCTGCAGAAAGAAGGGATAAAGGAAAAGAGCACCTATCCAAAATGAAAGATCTAGTCGAATATGAATATAAAATGCCCTCTTTCAGGACAAAAAGTCTGTGCGAATTCCTCTCTTTATGGGCCCTACTTCTGGCCAGAGATCTAGACTACCCGCTATCTATAGATCCACCCAATAAAATTTTCGGAGTGGAATTGTATTCCCCCTCTTTTTTCCAGCGAGAAAATCAATAAAGAAATTAGAGGGTCAAGCCTCTGATGCGACTCGGGATTCGTATTTGAGTGCGTGATCTACTTCCCCGGGAGGAGATTGCTGCTAACTCAGCTCGAAGCCTTCTTTTTGGATTTGATATTCGAAGATATTTCTTTTCACGTTCAGGAAAAGGTTTAGCTCTTCTTTCTTTATGAGAGAGAGCGGCTTTCATGTCCTTCAATGCCTTAAGTCCTTACTCGAGCTCGAGTTAAAGGCCATTCGGGTTTAAAAAGCGCAAACGCTGGGAATCAATATCCTCGTTGATGCATCCCCGGCTATGAAGTCAATTTACCAGATGCCAAAGATGACCTAGCAGCGCCCACAGGTGCCTGGGCCGGTCCACGGCTGATTAAGAGCTTCTCGCGAAGAAAAGACTGATGAGCTTTCGTTCAGTTATGCGATTTAGCAACAACAATCTTTTGTTCGAATTGGGGGACGTATGGTCCGGTCCCTCTTAGCTATGACTAAATGAGGCGACCAAAGAGGTGAAAACGCATTACTTGAAGTAGATTCTGCCCGAAAACGGGAAGATTTAGTCTTGCTCAGATTCACATCTTTTTTTTATCATAATGCCCGGAATAGACATCTAGTTTTGGGACGGAGACACGCGTCCTTAACACGTCCATTTCGGTGAGACTATTTCACTCCTACTTCCTTCCGATCCACTAGTGGAATGGTACCCGGAAACACTAGCAATCAAGTACGGAATTGAGAAAGGATAGTCATCGGTTACACCTTTTTGAAAGAAAAAGAAGGGATTTACAGGAAGAACCATGTTCTCTCATTGAATCATCAGGTTTGAGACTTCTCTTTAATCAAAGACCCCTTGGCTTTCGGGTTGACGTGTGCCCTCTCATCCTAAGTATGATGCCACTACATCCACTATCAAAAGGCTAATCGTCGGATTTGCTCTTGCTTTTTTGATTCTTTCAATACATTGTATTTTGCTAAACACACGCGATTTGGACAATCGAATTCCATTCGTGGTTATGAATAGAACGACCGCACTCCACGAATAAACAGTTCGGATGAAATAGCTTAAAAAAGCTAAAGAGTAACTGCTTCTTTTACTTACCACACATTCTTTCTAGAAGAAAGTCCCACTCATGGTTATGAGCGGAATCTTAGGGGGATACATCCCAATAACTAAAAAAAATAGGATAAGCGGATACCGTTAAAGGACGACTGGAAAAGGGGCTTCACCCAAAAACCTTCTTCAAAGCCCTTGGCAGTTCTTGCAAATGAGTTAGGGACCAAGGTCTATAGACTGGCGCCTTCTATTTGCAATAGCCGTCCATACTATATGGGCTTTACGAAATAAGGCGGAACATGAGCCCAGTTGGACCAGGCCGTCCAAGCCCACTTTGGAAATCATGAGAAGGGCGAACGAAGCCCATAGCGCCAATCAGAAGCAAATATCTAACCACAGCAAAGAAAAAGTCCTGGTCCAATGTCAGGGATGGATGTAGACCCATCGGGCAGGGATAATCATTCCGGTCCTGGGAGGTGGCTGGCGACCATTCTCAAGAACCAAAAAGACTGAGCTGAGGGAAACCCTATGAGTCACTGAAACGACGGCAGGAGGGCCCTTGATCTCTCAATAGAGGGAGAAAAAGGGGGCTTTGCTCCCCTTTACAATATGAAGAAAGAAATAAGGATCGAAGTTTAGACCGCTCACAGGAGTTCTACCTATAGAAAGGATCATGAAAGAGGCGATCAGAAAGGTACTCGAATCCATTTACGATCCCGAGTTTCCAGACACATCGCACTTCCGCTCGGGTCGAGGCTGCCACTCGGTCCTAAGACGGATCAAAGAAGAGTGGGGAACCTCTCGCTGGTTTTTGGAATTCGACATCAGGAAGTATTTTCACACCATCGACCGACATCGACTCATCTCAATCTTTAAGGAAGAGATCGACGATCCCAAGTTCTTTTACTCCATTCAAAAAGTCTTTTCCGACGGACGACTCGTAGGAGGTGAGAAGGGTCCTTACTCCGTCCCACACAGTGTATTATTATCGGCCCTACCAAGAAACATCTACCTACACAAGCTCGATCAGGAGATAGGGAGGATCCGACAGAAGTACGAAATTCCGATTGTTCAGAGAATTAGATCGGTTCTATTAAGGACAGGTCGTATTGATGACCAAGAAAACTCTGGAGAAGAAGCAAGCTTCAACGCTCCCCAAGACAACAGAGCCATCATTGTGGGGAGGGTAAAGAGCATCCAACGCAAAGCGGCCTTTCATTCCCTTGTTTTGTCGTGTCACACCCCCCCCACAAGCACACCCCGGCTCAGGGGGGACCAGAAAACGCCTTTCATTTTCCCCCCTTCGTCGGCCCTTGCCGCCTTACTTAACAAACCCTCGAGCCTCCTTTGCGCCGCCTTCCTCATAGAAGCCGCCGTGTTGACCCCGAAGGCCGAATTCTATGGTACAGAACGCTGTAATAATAATTGGGCCATGAGAGACTTTTTTAAGTCTTGCAAAAGAAAGGGCCTTTTGATAGAACTGGGCGTGGAGGCGATACTAGTTATCAGGTCAGAGAGAGGCCTGACCCGTAAGCTGGCCCCCTTAAAAACCCATTACAACATAAGGATTTGTTACGCGCGATATGCCGACGACTTACTACTGGGAATCGTGGGTGCCGTAGAGCTTCTCATAGAAATACAAAAACGTATCAACCACTTCCTACAATCCGGCCTGAACCTTTGGGTAGACTCTGCAGGATCAACAACAATAGCTGCACGGAGTACGGTAGAATTCCTCGGTACGGTCATTCGGGAAGTCCCTCCGAGGACGACTCCCATACAATTCTTGCGAGAGCTGGAGAAGCGTCTACAGGTAAAGCACCGTATCCATATAACTGCTTGCCACCTACGCTCGGCCATCCATTCGAAGTTTAGGAACCTACGTAATAGTATCCCGATCAAACAGCTGACGAAGGGGATGAGCGGAACAGGGAGTCTACTTGGAAATTCAGACTCACTTGGTATCGATTCTGATAAAACTTTTGCCCCACTGGCAAAGGCGACTTTTGTACGGGCTCTGATTGCAGTTGCCACGGTGAGAAAGTAGCCTTCGTTCCAGTGAGATGTGGGGAATGCTTTTCTGAAAGGAAAACTAAATGAGGAGGTTTACCCGGGGTGATCAGTTTCTTAACATCTAGTTAGTCGACTCAGGAAGGCGTTGTATGGACTAAAACAAGCAAACTCCGACCCGAAAGCAATTCTTGAAAGCCTACTTTCTTTGTAAACACCTTTAGATTCCGAATCATGCCACGGCTTACCCCTGATTCTAGGACAAAAGAAATGGACTAAGGGAGGCTTCCTTTTACTTCGATCGGCCTATTTACTCAGCTAGGGAATAAGACTAACCTAATTTACCTATTCACTGAACCCAAGATGGTAGTATTTGCTACCAGTATCGAATAGAACTAGGTACGTAGTAACTCGACACGAAGTAAATCGAAACCGCATCATGTGCTACATAGCAAATCGAGGCACAAGGGCACGAGTCATAGGTACCAACGAAAACTGAAACCTAAAGACCGAACCGAACTAAGAGCAGTCCTTTCCTATTTCCCATCCCTTCGTCCCATCCAAGAAAGAAATTAAGGTATAATATTTACCCAAAGGTAAAGGCTAACAACACTAGTTTCCTCGGATCACAGAACTAGCGTGAAAAGAGTCCTAGTCCACCAAAGCGTGCGGATCAAAAATGGCAAAGACCGAATCTTCTCTAACTCTAAGAGCGGATTGGCCGACTTCAAAGCATTAAGAAGGAGTTGGAAGTTAACAAGGCTCGAGAGACCTCGGCTCTGGTTCAATCCTTTCATACCTCGATGAAACTGTGCCTGTGAAAGAGAAATCGAAACCACAGAATAAGTAGTAATGAGGAGTTATGTTTCCTGCTTTCCGGTGCAGATGAAAAAAACCGGTCTTTTCTTCTGTTTAAGAGGATTCCTATACCCGGAAATCTATTTTTAAAGAAATAATAGATGAATTTTGCTAAATAAAAGCATTCCTAAGAAAAAAATGATTATAAATGTTTCATAACGAGCACGTTGGATACGCATCTTTGAATTCATTAGCTCGCACAAGATCTACCTCCTAACCACAGAACCTCAGAGTTCTATCAACCAAGAGCTTCATAGAGAAAGGAGTCCCCATTTGGATGATCTACAGTTCGCATCTGCTCTAAGAGATTGAAGCTTGGCCGATGGGAGTTTCATCAGTACAAATAGGCCAGTTAAAGACGAGTAGGCAGGGTACGACAAAGCCCACGGGGTGTGACACATGGTTGTACTGGTCAGCTTTTGGCTGGAGATTGACGATTGGCTGAGCGTGCTTTGTCAGCTCGTGGTGGAGTACTCTCTGACGGATTCGCTCTATTATTGCGTCCTATTCCTGAGGGAGTGATCGGGATTAAGCCGCGTGGCGATACCCGCGAAAAACAAAGGACTATTTGCTCTTTGGGGTGGGCCTTTCGTACTCCAATCCGTACGGGGAGAATTATTCAGCGCACTAAAATCTAGTGGTTCATGAAAAGCCGGGGGTGAACCATGTTACGGAACTAAGACAAGAATTCTTACTAATAATAAGAAGGGGTTAAGGGTCTCCAACGTCTATAAATAGAAGCTTCTTTCAGTCTCTATTTTGCAAAGGGAGACGGTGACTTAGAAGTCGGCAAGAAAGAGCTTTAGCCATGGATATCGCTGGAAGACTTGCTGAAATTCAACAGTCAATAGAAAGCGTAGAAAACGAGAAGCTCCAACGGGAGCAAATGCTCGGTCTGTTCTGGGAGCATCCGCCTGCTCTCGATCCGGAGGCCGTAGGAAGAATGATGCAATTGATCCGGGACCGCATTCGCGGTCTGGAAGACAGGAAGAGGGCGCTCCTTCAAGAGCAAGAAATGCTCATTGTGGAGGTGGCTACACACATCCGCGGCGGCGGGGGAAACTAGAAGAGAAGAGTCTGTCGACGCAAAGTAGTGTGTTTTAGGCTTTCTTTGTTATGTTTAATGTTGTTCTATGTCTTTTGTTAACTTAATATGAGTTAACTTTGTAATGTTGTGTTTAGTTGCGTGGCTGGTCTATGTGTGTGTAAGCTTCCTATTTTATGTACTCCCATGTATAAAAACTTGCTTGTAGTGCTGGAATGAAAAAAATCTGCTCTGTTCTAGCCCGCAGAAAAATGAAAGATTTGAATTTGAAATCTAGTTTTTTTATTGTTAATTTCTCACATATACAAGCTAACACTACAACCAATAGGGTGAAAGTTGTGTGTATAGTAACTCTCCTCTAATAGCATAGCAGAACGCTTCCATGCCTCGTTATCCTATCTTTAAAACTGTCACTTCGGTGTCATTAAAGCGCAGTAACGAGAGTTAGTAACAAGATACCCGATACTAATTATTTCAAGTAGCACAATTATCCGTATAATCTCGTAGAGAGATGTGAGAAACCGCTTTTGCGGTTGAAGGAAGTTGTGTTGCTTGATTGCTTGAACCAGGTCACAGGGATGGATTTCTATTTAAAGCAAGTATGAGCTCAAAAAGAATGGAATCCGGATCCGGAGTCGCTACACTTGTTTATAGATTAGAGTTGGAAATCCCCAGTCGAAGGTAAAATCCCTGTCATTCTTACTGACTTAGCTAATTCAATGGGATGCCCAACTAAAATGGTTAATGATAATGAAAGAAATGCCTTTCTACTGAGCTGCTTTTCATAGCTAAAGTAGCCAGGTCCTTTTAAAGACCGAACAAATAAGACAAGATTGGACATTACCGGTTCAGCTGTGATCAAATCGCCTCTTTGCGCAAATCCTTAAAAGCCAGGATGTCTCCAATCGGCTCTTGGAGAAGCCCAGGGAAGATGAATAGCTAAATTTAATCATCCTATGATCACATTCCTATGGAGAATGGACAGCTATCACTCGTCCCTTCCCATGGTAGGCTAAGCCGGAACGAGAGAAGAGAACTGCGCTTCTAAATGAGGCCTCCCCTTACAATTCAAGAGTTTAGAAAGGCTCTTTTTCTTTTTTATAGAATATAGGAAGGAGATGAGCTACCTAGATCTTTGTATATACAGGTCTCGATAATTGAAGAGAGGTCAAAAAGGATCTCAGAATAACTCACTGAACACTCACCCAATCTCGAATAAGAAAAGATAATAAAGCAGCGCTTCTTTTCGTCTTTTCCCGTTCCTGACCCAATCAAACTCGGATCAGTTGGCAAGTCGAATCCCTTGCGTGGCTACTTTACTATAGGCTATATTCAATCTCGAAAGTTCGAAGTATTTGCCACTGTTAAAGGTCAACAAAGCTCTCTCCTTTTCGTTTAGTGCAAAGCACCCTATTCAATTTGGTTCTCTAGAAAATTCCTAGTGAGTTGCCTTCACTCTCCGTTCTTTCTTCAACTCTAGTTTGCTTCTCCTCTTGCTACTCAGTAGCCTGCCTTCTAGGGCTAATTTCCTAAATGAAAGAAAGCGCTAATCTCCGCTCCGCACCTCTATTGCTATCCTGCCTTGCCTATCTTTCTCCATACTAGGCATTTCTCTTCGATGAGCTAAACTAGTTCGATTTTCACTCTTTGATATCCGTTTTGTCTTTTAAACGTCGAGTCTGGATTTCCGTTAGCGGGATTCTTCAAATGAAGCAGGCTTTAGAGTGGCAATATTACTTAGCTTTCGAGAGTCTTAATCCCCAATCCTTTTGTTCTTTAATTTAGTAGATCTAGCGCCCAAAGGCTACTAAGGAGAGGTAGGGGGCAAGCAAGAAGGAAGCTCCAGTAGCGTAGATCTGATCGAGGAACTCGTTTTCTGGACTGAGAATGTTTTGAAAGAGAGAGGTTTGAAACCCCAACCGGTAACCAAAACAAGCAAGCCCGCTTCGGTAGTGGTAGTAGCTTCAAAGGAATTGGTAGTATATCTTGAATAGGAAAGCATTCAATGTATGAACTCAACCTATGTTCAAGAGCTTGAACAATGAAGTGAAAGCTCTAAGCTAGCTCTTTGATCCCAGCAATGGGTGTAATCGCTAACAAGCTATCAGGATACCTCAATCTGTCAACCAAAAGCTATGAACCGTACTCGTCTGGTTGTTCTTCCTCGAATAGAAGCTCTAGATCGAATTTAATAGAATCCCTATAAGGATTCCAAGGAGTTGGTCTCGGCTGCCTCCGTTCTCTTTACGGATGGATAGATAGAAATCCCAGAAATCGTTCCCTCCCGGCCCTACCTCTTCTGGTTAACGCCTCTCTGAAGATCTTTTTAGGGTGGGCAAAGAGGGTGAAGCCACTTTTGCAGCTCTGCCCGGTAGAAAAAGTGGAACTCGAATAGTTGTCTGATAAAGGAAGGCAGTAAAGGATATTCAACAAAGCAGGCCTTACTATCTTACCTAGCTCCCAAGGTGGGAACACTTAACTCATGAAGACGTTGTGCTCGGGCCTCTCTTGGGGGAGTCCCTTCTCTCCTCCACCCCCTTGAACAGGCTTTCCGCGGTACCAAGCTCACTTCATTAAGTCTTTATATATATAATAGGAGTGTTTATCGCTACTACCAACTACAGCAACTGAAAAAAGGAGCTAACCGACTAACACTAACAGTTATCCGAAAGACGGTTCTGCAAGCCGGACTTAACGACAGATCTGTTTTCTAGTTTGTTTATTTTATCTAAAAACCGTTCTTTTCTTGCTCGAACTGGAACTTGCGTGAATAGTGGAAGAACACGCCATTCGGATTAGAGCTGTGGCACGGGAAGGCCGGTGCCTTGATCGAGACCCTTTTTGGCGTGAGTTGCTTAGTGTTAAGTGTATAGCCACAAAGAAATTACACAAGGCATTTCACACTCGCTTTTCGGAAGGAATAAAAAAAGCAGGCTGTTCGCAGAACGAATATCAAGTCTTTCATAAATGCTTTATGGAAAGAGTCATGTTTACAAGCTCGAGGAATCTAAGGGGCGTAAGCGGCTATGAGGGAAACTTTCTTTTAATTCAAACCGTTAGACGAGACGATAACTTGTATGGAAAAGGGTTCTCCGCGTCGCATCGGTTTTTCCTAGACCTCAAAGACTGGCACCTCCTTTTCATCTGCACCTGAAAACAGTGGTTAGGCTTTACCTGGACCTTCCTTCTTTTTGCATCTCATCTCTGGCTTAGTCTAGTCTTTCGTATCTTCTTTTCCCTCTTTAGTTTCAATGCTAAATGGCAGTTATCTTTAGAAAGAGTAGGGGGCCTGGGATGTCTCTTCTGTAATCAAGACAAAGCAAGACGCCCACGCCAAGATCGATGAAAATCAAAGCCGGCTATTTCTTATTTTATTGTAGATGTAGATAGGACAGGTAAGAGAGAAGATCGGTTACGCCGAGAGGAACACACCTTGATCTGTCATTCCTTCCTCGCGCACTGTCGATCAGGGCCTATTTTCACTAGTTGAAAAGAAAAGGCGGAGTTGCCCCGTATAAGTTTTTTCAGTTATTAAAACTATTTGAACTACTCCGAAGTGCACTTACAGAAGACCAATTCAACAAGTGCTAATGCAGTCAGTCACATCTTTTCTGTCAGAGAAAGCAGCAAATTCAATGGCTGCTGATGCATCAATGGCAGCGGACGCCGAGGCGTCTCTTCTCCTTTCTGAACTTGCCTGGTCTTTTTCGCCTTTCAACATGAAACTGATTCAAGCACTCGTTCAGAGTCGACAACAGCAAGAAGTTAAATGGAATCTGGTTCAATGTACGCTATCTTGCCTAGTTCAATCAATGGCAGAAAAAACCTTGCGATAACCTTTCATCCGAGTATCTTTTGCTCTTTATGGTTTCAGGCATCACTTTGCTTAACACATCGACTTCGAAGTGGGATAGAGATAATGAGCTCTGTGAGCTACTGTCTCTTACATCCCGAATCTACTTATTGATAACCGTACTTACAAGGATTCTTGGTAGTCATCTCTTTCTGCTTCCTTCCACTCTGGGCCTTGCTATATTCCAAGAAACTGTGTTCTCACCCTCTTCCTTTTCCGGGAAATGATATTATTGGCTTGTGCTTAATCAGCTACACTCCTTTCGAGCTGCCAGTGGACGTGCTGTTCTCATCTTTTAAGATATCTTGGGTTTAAGTTACAGTTTAAGTCCTAATCTAATCCCCCCTTTGAAAAGCAGTATCCTCCCTTAGGCAAGCAGAAAGCACTATTTCCTCCAGTCTAATGGAGGGCTACAGAGAAGATGGGGATTGCCTTTTCTTTATCGGAGGCATTGGTCCGAGGACGAAAGAAAAAAAGTTTAAGGCATAAAAGCCTGGAAGATTTTTGAGTTGGGCAGTGAGATTGATTCTTCAAGAATGGCTCGCGCTAACCCTTTCTCTTTTTCCGTGGATGATGCTTCTTCATTTCTCCGTTGATGGATCAGCTGATGGATCGTTGACGGTACTGCTTGCTTGCTGACTACTCAAACAAAAGGCTCGAAAGCCCCATTTCACTAATTAAAGTCATAACATAAGTCCTCACCACCAACTTTGTAGTAAACAAAAGAACTTCTTTTATCCCTTGTTCTAGGCGTTTTGTTAGCTCGATTCCTCAAGCTAGTAAGTAGCTGCCCTTGAGCCAGTGAACCTCAGCTCGAAACATGCCTGCCAGTGAGACAGAGTCATTCCATCCAGGGTGGTACCAATGCTTTCGATTGATTTCATATATGCTCACGATCCAGTCTCTAGTACGAGTAGCAAACTGAAGGAAGCTCAGCTTACTCTTATCAAAGGGAGGATGGGATTCTTCTTTCTTACCCAGAACCTTAACTATAAGAGACTTCCCCATGGTTGAGAAATTCTCCTTTTAGTTTCCCCATTAATGTTGATCACAAGGAGACAATTCGAAGGGCCCTGGTTATGGATTTGCTGCTCATCTTCTTCCCACTCGTCTGATTCAAAGCCTTCAGACTCAGGTTCCGAGATCTCAAGATAGCATGAGCCCTTGTGCTGTACCTGCATGAGAACATCACGAAAGGACAGTGGTGGATTACCGTCTTCCTTTGATCGCTTCCATGGTCCGGGACTCTTCCCAGGGTCCGGAGGTAGCTCACAAAGGTCGCCATTCCTTAGCCCCTCATTGGTTGTTAGGCATTTTTGACTTTTTCTATTTCATTTCCATAGCGATTCACTCAACATAGAAAAGCAACTAGAGCAAAGCTAGTATCCGGCCTAAAGCTCTTGAACTAGAGGAGGGGTCTAGCATACTGAAACATAAATGTAGCTACAAAGCCTTTTTGAGCATCTTCCTTGCGATCTCCTTATCCTATATAAATAAGAACTTTTTCACTTTTTTTTTTTGCTATCGAGAAATTGCCATAGATCGAAAGTGAGTCCAGGCTTAGTGCTTCTGCCTACCCGGCAGCCGTTACCTGCTGTTCACCACTCCCCCCTTCTTGCCTATTTCGTTAGCTTGACTCCTCTCTAAAGTTTCATTCAAGTCGTTAGTCCCACATAAAGTGAAAGTAAAGCAATTCATTTTGAGATACTTTTGACAGGTGAACTACTTCCTATTCGATTGCTTTAACAAAAGCCCTCTTACTAAATCCAATCGGCCGATATTGGATAGACCCTTGCTACAGATCATAAGAGCGCATACCGATTGAAAAGAAAGGAAGCGATAGAGTACAACAGATTCACCGAAGAGCTGCTACAGAAGAGAAAGAGCAGAAGAGCTACGAATAGGATCACTTGGAGCTAGGTGCTTCTCCCGAGAAAGGAAGAACTCCTAGGCAAAAAGTGTACCCGCAGTAACTCGAGGAGGCACCCCTCCATTCACGTTTCGTTCCCATATGCATCGGCTTATTCTAAATCGACATATCCAGGCTCCCCCCAAAAAGGGACTCTTTACAAAAGTAGCATCCTAGAAAGAGTTGTTTTTACTAAGCATATGACGAAGGAAGTGCCGACGGAGTTCCGGTATTTTCAGTTTCCGCTCTTCGATAAGAACATTTTTCCGTAAACTACCTATACCCGGTAGTTAACCGGTAAGAATGTTAAAAGCCGAAGGGCTATTAGATGGGCGATTCGTAGAAGTAAGGAAGGCCTCTCATTTCTACCGCTTTAACAACCTCAGTACCAGTATTTTCTTTCATTTAGAAAAGGGCTATGCCGGTACTGCTTCTTGCGCTCAAGTATCTCTTCGATTGTTTCAGGCCGTAGGTAGCAAATCTTGTTGTCAGAGATCATTTATGTCAGCTATAAATCGATGTTAGGACAAGCTATTTCACCTTGGACGTCACCTTTTTTTTTACCATCCGCCCCACGATGGATTATTTTCCGGATTCAAAAGTATTTTACACTTACATTGAGTATAGAAACTTTTTTGGACCATGTACTTTGATGGAGCTTTGAATTCGAAAGGGGAATGGCATTGGGATGGGATCGTGTTGATGTCACCCAGAAGGTGTGGTTATCCCGAAGGCATATCAGCTGGGGTTTCCTACGACCAATAACATCACTTGCAGGACTTCGAGCTGCACTCTCTGACACTTGAAGATAATAGCGGATTCAAAGTTCAAAGCTGGTGATCAGCCAAGGTTTTCCTTGCTCTTGAGCCAAAAAAAAGAAAGAGTGTAGGATACTGGTGCCTTGACTCTAATGCTTGCTTGACGGGGACTCCCAAGCCAATCGCCTACGTTCGTATCCTGTCTTTCATTCAAACCTAAGATCATGAATCGAGCCCTATTCACAAGAACCGGCCCAAAAGAGGCTCTTTCCTCAAACTGGCACTCTTCTCTTGAAATGTCCGTCTTCGAGGGGAACTTTTTGTAAGACCAACAATCCCGAGAAAAGGGAAAGTTGCACAATTCCAATTCAAGTTGACGAGGGACAGGGGCGATGAAAGAACTAAACTAGCTCCAAAGGCCTTCCATTGCTTTTGCGAGAGAGGACTAAGGGATAATGAAAGCAGGGCGCAAGATCGGATTACGCTTTTTTCCGGCCAGGGAAAGCTGCTCCTTCCATTCCATGGCTACTACTCGAATTCATTCCGAAGAAAGGGGTCAAACTCGAATATAAAAAAAGGCTACCTTCCCCCTTAGAAACTTCCTTGAACAGCCATCGCCCCTGGCATCTCCTCTGTAAACTGGATCTCTTCTCTTAGGTTAAATAACCGAATCCCCTAGCTCTCGATCAAACCCTTATCCCAATCACCTTCCGGAAAGGAAGCCATCGAAATCGTAATGTTTTTGCATAAAAGGCGATATTAATCGTTCACACTCGCAGATCAGCTTCCAGGTCTGCTTCGGGCTATGGTCATTGATGGGATAACAATTGTACTAGCACTAACTGTTCTGCTCATTTTTATGAATCTATTGAAGTAGCCTTCGCTCGAACCTACGGTTAGTGAGAAGGGTATTCTAGGTCTCTAAACTCACCGACCTCTAAGCTGTGGGGCGTTTGGGAAGTTGTCAAAGCTCCCCAATATTAAACCTAGGCTCTATAAGAAAATATTTAGGGAAGGACCGGGCCTTCTTTACTACTTGAGAAGAAAGACCCCCTCCTTTTCGATCTTGTATTGAGAAGATCTGGGCAGTACTCGTAATGCACGCTTTTATCTCTCGGGCTAGGTTCCGAGCTCTTTTTGAGCGAGAAAGAGGGATCCTCAAAAAAAGGAATTTCTTCTGTATGGAAAGAAAACTACAAGGGAAAAGGTTATCAATCTAAGGAAAGACTACCTTCATCTATTCTATCTGTAAGCGATAGAAAGCAAAGAGACGTGTAGTGAAGGGTCGAGTCGAGATAGTCTTTCATTCAATTCAATGGGATGGACTAGTTGGAAAAGAGCTTTCACAAATGGATCAGCAGTAATCTCTACGGAGTTTTCCTCAAACTGCACCCGAGCCAAGGGGTTGAATGTCGAAACCAACCATCCCCAGAGTGCGCTTTGAAAATGATTTTGAATTGGGAGTAAGAATCGGCTCTTTTCTGCAGCAGAGCTTAGAAGACGAGTATAATGACCGATAGCCTACCTCTCCTAAGTAAGGGCATTGATAATCCGCCGGAGTCTTTTCTATTAGAGTTCATTCCATCTATGCTAAGTGTACTAGTTCCTGTATTCAACGTAAAGTCAACTCTTCAATCTCTTATTTTATTGCTCGAATTCGATCCTTCCATTCCAGGTCAAGACCTTCGCTTGTTGACCACTTTTCGATGAGCAGATCTTTCGCTCAATTACGATCCATACTCAAGTTCGAAGACTGCCTCCCCCGCCCCCTTCTTAGTCACTGGACTGCTAGGATAAGGGGATGGTTACTTTGAGAAAATCTCTCTTTCTGGTGCAACTCTTATATAGTATAGAAAGCGTTAGTTCAGTCAAGCTTTCCTACTATACTTATAATAAAGGGAAAGGAGTTCATGATTTCAATCCTTCTTTCTCTTTCCGTTCTTCTCGGGCGGTACTCTTGCTCTTCCTGGCTTGAAGAAAGTCCTTCTTTTCCGGCTAGGAAGCGGATGAGGCAGCCCTCGCTCCTGTTGCTGTTACGGCTAGTGCGAGTTGCTCGTAGTCCCTTACAAGGGGCTTCAATCTATACTTCCAGTAAGCGGTTTAAGTAAGAAAAGGACAGAAAGCCAGCTAGCCCAACTAGTGGTAAACCCGAAGCGAGATCGGAGTAGGAAGACCATGAGTGGTGAAGTTCTTTTCCCAAGCCGTCGAAGAAAGGCCTAGCCGAAGGAGAGGTACTTATGGCAGAAATGGGCCGAGGGGAATGTCTTCTAGTGAAGGGAGTCTTTTCAGCTTCAATCGACTGAAAGCACTTCCTTCCGCGCCTACCTCTCTTGGTTTCCTGCTTTTAGGGCAACAAGCGGAACTGAGCTTCTCACTTACAGAATAGTAAGCTTCATTTCATCAAAGGAGACTTGGAAAGAGTGGCGTTAAAGAGGACTGGGGAGCCTCTCGAAGTCTCCGATCTCACAGATGGTTAGGCTGCAATTCCTTCGTTTGTTCATAAGCTTGGCTAGTTCTCCTTACTCGGACATTCTGTTCATCCGACCACCGCCCATGTTTCAAGATTTCAGTTTTCACCAAAAATCTCTGTAAAAAAAAGAACGTTGTAACGAGATCGCATAGGTCCAACATAAACCTCCTCACAGGCAGCCAAAGATGGGCGAGGATCAACAACTTAATTAACTAACTAAGTTGATGTTGAAGTGGAAAGAACACTAATAAATGGGAACGGAGTCGGGGAATTAGAACTCTTAACTCCTGCGACTTCCTTTTCATTTGGTAGGGCATGCCAACGAGATCTCATGAGAGCTTTGAATCAGTAAGCTCATAATCTACGGCTCAATTAGCGCCAAGGGCGGGAATTCACTCCAAAGCGGATTTTGTTCGCTCTGCTCCTCTTGATTCTGTTGTTCTAGAAAGACCCTCCACCCAAGAAAAAGAAAATTATGTTTTTGCTGCGTCAGTTTCGGCTTCATCGTCTGTTTAAGCGTATGTTTCAGATTCAGTCTCTTCTTATGCTCACCAAATCGAAACTTCATTTCTTCTATACTCGGATCAACATCGTTACTTAGGGCAAGATAAGATCCAGACGGGCTTACTATGATTTAATTGCTAAGATTAGAGCTCCTACTCGTACTCATTCTCAAGCACTTGCAGCGGCAACTAATAGTTGACCAACCGCGGATACGCAAACAAGAACCATGGTATGAGATGTATTTTCCTTATTATAAAGCAAACCGAAGCTTCTGCCCCAAGGCACCAGCGCATTCCCTTCCTTCTTCTACTATTCATCTTGTCGGTATATCTGTCGTGGGGCATGATATCCCGCTGCGCTCCTCAATTGCTGCACTTCCTGAGAAAGAAGTCGTCTTGGTATTGGATCCGCTCTTCTGTTAGCATGAACATGAATTATATTCGTCTTCTTTATTCTGAAGATAAACCCCCCACCCGAACCATTTTTAAGACCCCCAAGCCCTCTCGAATGAGTTCTACTATAGCTATAGAAGCTCTCAACGTAGTCCCGGGGACAAATCTTTCACTCACTGAGAAGTGAAAACCTGTGACTAGATCGTCCTGAAGACGGATGCGACGGGAAGAAGTGGCATTTGGAAGTGTTGCTGACTTAACATTTAGGTTTCGGCATAAGAAAGCTTGCACTGTCTTTTCGCACTTAGGCGCACAGCGTGCCATTGGTAATGATTCTACTACGGTGCCACAAATTCGCAAGCTGATCCTAAGTAATCGTTGTTGTTCATTGGATTCCAGAAGAACTACTTCGTTAGGATTGAGGAATTGCTGCAATTCCTCCTGAATAGCCTGGATTCTCCCGTCGAGAATCACTTTGAAAGTCTTACCTAAACTCTTCCGACTGAATATGATAAAGCCTATAAAACAACGAGCTACTATCATTTCTTCATTATAGATTGAGATCTTCTTCGAACTTGATGCACAAATAGATAGAATAGCAGCAAATAGCATCTTTCTAGCCTGCATATTCGTGGAACTTAATCTCATTTAGAAAACCAACTCTCTATCTTTCAGCAACTGAACGGGAAGTGGTTTAGGAAAGGACTTTAGAATCGGATGCTCTCGCTCAGCGAGAAAGGCCCTGCCCCTGCTTTACCCATCTCTTAGTTGTAAGGTGATGGCATTCTCCTCAATCAAGCGGTTCTCCAAGGCGGAAAGAGCAAGCAAGGGTTAAGTTAAAGGGCTTTATTTTATATGGTATAGGGTTCTATTCCAAGCGAGATCACAAAAGAATCACTTTCGGTCATGTGCATAACCTGGGCCAAGACAAGAATGTCTATTCGTTCTTACCTTACGAAGGAAGGCGACCAATGTAAAACTCAAGCCTTGCCAGCTTAAATAGAATATGGAGCTTCCTTAGTTAGGAGGCTACCGAGCTCTATGTGGTGGACGGTTTATGCCTTGTCGATCTTGCTCCTTGAATGAAGCCCTCCTCACCTTATCAATAAATAGGTATGTTTGGAGCGGGGAAAGTGAACTACTCCTTACCGTATTATCACCTTGCTTCTTATTCCCAGTTCTCCACAATGATAAAAAGAATTGCGTGGAACGTAAGGGGGGAAAGAAGAGAGGGAATGGGGGCTTCTTTCGCTTTTGTTGTTTCTAGACATGATCACACTCTTTAGACATATTACAACTTCTGGGTCAATCCCCGGAATAGCACTTCTCATTATAGCTTGACTTTTATGGCTGGCTAAAGGCTTTGATTGCGGGCATAGAATAGGAATAGATAGAAGGAGTCTGGTTTGCTTCCTTTAGATTAGCGGACTACTTTAACTGCTTACACCCGATGAAAGGGATGCGCGCCTAACCCACTACTTAAAAGGCCTTTACTTTGAGTATATTTTTCCCCTTTCTTCCAACTGTCGTTACACTTTCCGAAATCTTCTTTGGTCGAGCTACTTTAGTGGAACAGAACTTCGCTTTACTCTTCCGACTAAAGGGCGCCCCCACTTTCTTTCCTTGTTGGTCTTTGACTCTTCTCGAAGTAGTAAACCCTCTTAACCTCTACAGAGAAATTCATTCAACTATCATATCAGAGCCATTAGAAATTAACCCACAAGATACCAGAAGACCTCGAGTCACTGGCTTTCTTTAGAGCAGACTAAGAAGAATGTACGGAAGGTGAAGCGCTTTAAGGGTTAGGCTTTCTCTCTGGGTTATGACCTGTCCTCGATCACTCCTTTCTGACTCCTATTTATTTAGAATTCTAACAATTTCTACACCAAGCCCTTTGAAGTGCATACCTAGCATCCGACTACGCTATTGGTGGAGTGTTGCTGCAGGATGGGCGCCCAGTTGCCTATGAGAGTCGCAAACTCAATGATGCTGAGAAGAGATACACAGCACAGGAGAAGGAGTTGTTAGCGGTTGTGCATTGCCTATGAGTATGGAGGCACTATCTCTTGGGATCGAAACTACTAGTGAAGACAGACAACGTGGCTGTGAGCTACTTTCTTACCCAAAATAAGTTTACCCCCAGCTAGCTCGTTGGCAAGAGTTCCTAACTGAGTTCGACCTGGCCTTGGAATACAAGCCTGGAAGAACCAACAAGGTCGCTGATGCCTTGAACCGCAAGGCCAAGCTAGCAGCCCTTACTGCCGACAAGCAACGAAGCGTCTCTCAACTCACTAGCACCTTGCACCAAAGAATTCGGAAGGGTTTGGAGAGCTCAAGCCTTGATCGATTTGGTAAAGAAGGGAAACACACTGCGCTTTTGGCTCGATGATGGACTCTTGTTACAAGGAGCCGCTTGTATGTACCGAAGACTGATGGGGCTGAGAAGGGAACTCATAAGAGAGTGCCATGACACTCTATGGGCTGGCCATCCTGGCTGGCATCGCACGTTGGCCTACTCACGAGCAGGAGTCGAACCTGTCAAGCAAGTTCAGTGAGCCGAGGAAAGGCAGTGAAGGTTCGACTATTCCTCACTCGACTGAGATTCTCTTAGTGGCTAGCTCTTGGTCAACAGAATCAACAACTTCTGCTACTGAAGAAAAATACTTAGTCCCTGCCTTCCCTGTCTTCAAACCGCTTTTCCGACTAGAACCTAAAGGGCGATCTACCTTGGTCCTCTCCACTCTACCAAGGAAACTCTCTACGATACGAACCTTACGGAACCGGAACTCATCAATTTCGAGACTTCCAACCTATACTTTCTATCTACTTTGAATAGCTCTTAATGTGACCTCTTACCCAGGGCGACTTTTCTGCTTGAAATTTACATAGTTGCTTTTAGGTCTTTTCACGACTCTGCTGCTATTGACTCATTGGGATTGGAATGCTTGACCGGCACCTGATAGGATTAGAAGGATTAGACCCGGAATAATATATTGCTTTTTGGACTGCGTCACTGACTAACCTACCTTAGTCTAGTAGACGGACTCAAACTGATGCTTAGTTGATGATGTCCTTGAAAGAAACTTTTAAATGATAGAAGCTAATTGAATAAGTGAGACTAGTGAGGGAAGAGCAACCATTTGAGGCTGATGGGGCATAGGTAAGATTCCACTTTTACGGACTGCAAAGATACTTCCAAGCTGATTAAAGAGCCTCAAAAGAGGTACAATCAAGATCAAGTCAAGTAAAAGCACATGACTCTTCTCCGACCGGAATTGAAGACTTCGAAAACAAGACGGGAGAAAGATAGATATCTACTTTGTGTGAAGTGAGTGCTAAGGAAAGGCTTCTTTAACAGTTTCACATTGAAAGAAAGAAGCGGAACTCTTGGGGAGGAGGCTTTTTTCACATCTAAGATTCCCACTAGGTCAGAGCTAGCATTGAATAAGAATAAGCTCGGATTCCTCTTAGCGACTATGAACGAATGCTTTTTCATTGAACAAAAAGAATAGCCGGCCCTTTCCTTTTGTTCTTACAGAAGAAGCTGCTTCTTAGATAGGATATTCCTCCCCTCACAGCGCATTCTATAAGAACTTCCTAATGCTAAGCCACACCTGAAGGGGGAATATTTTTATCGTTTTCTTTTTAGGCCTTAGCCCTATAGCTTCGGGCGGGTACCTCCATATCCATACTCTGAGCACTTTACCAATTTAGAACTTTGATATCATCACATCAACTACTTCCTCCCTTGCTATACCGAGCCGTACCGTAACAAGCCATACCGTGCGGGGGTTGAGTCCTCGCTCATTGAAGAAGGAGATGGTGGGCAGTTACTTCACTCCTAAAGATGTCCAAACATCCGCGATTAGTGATGCAGCTTCTACTCTGATAACCAGCATGCGATCAGCAAACCGGTAGAATCCGAGGATGGGTGGTCTTTTTCTTTTAAGGCGTCCTTGTTAACTGTTAAAGTGAAAACTGAAACTAGAGTGGCTTACTTAAAGGGGAATCGGCAGTCTTGTCTTTTATTCATTATTCCTGGAACTCAGACTCCTGAAAGCACCTCCGGTCGAGTTTTCCAGGTCTAATGCACTAAAGGAACTGTCTGCTGCGTTGCCAATGCGTAGTAGTTCTCAAGTGTAGGAGGTGCTTTTAGCTTTGGAAAGAGTACGCGTGCCAGTATAGTTGTCTTTCTGGTAATAGTTTTAGTTGCAGTTATGCTCCGTGGTGACAAAAAGGTTTTCCTTTGAGTTGATGGTATGGGTATTGGAAGTGTTAATAGTTTGGTGATTGTATTGCTAGATCTATTCTTAATATACCTAATTCTCTAGTCATAGATGTATTGTTGCGAATGCGCCTCAGTCTCCAGTGTTTTAGGAAGTGAGCGAAGTTCCCAATGTGAGAGGAATAATTGCTTTCGCCCTAAGGCTTCATGAGAGCCTGAAAACTGGGGTTTGGTTCATGACTGATTTTTTGATTTTTCCTTTCGGGCCGGATCGGATAAAGAAAGGAGCTAAAGAATGAAATATTCATAAAAGTAGTCCTTACATCCCTCCGCAAGCATAAGTAGAGTCTCTGACTTCAATAGCCAGTCTTGTACTAATAGATTGCACAGTGCCCAGTCCTCTAAGATCTATTGACTGAGTAGTTTCTAACTTCCGTATTCTCCTTCCTTTCCATTCAGCTCTCTAACTAAAGGAATTAATATCCTTATAGTCCTTAAGCAGAGGAAAAAGGCATAGCTTCATTGAATCCTGTGGGACTACGATTTCCTCCTTCACTAGTATAGTACTGCTACTATATTGGAATTTTATTAATAGGCCCTATCCCTAGTTCAAGGACTAAGTGATTTACATATCTACCTTTCTACCTTTAGCACCTAAGCGAGTGCTAATGCTAATACCAACCTTTTTGAAACTAAGTGTAGGCTCTCCAAAGTGTCAAGCTTTCGAACTCGCCTTGAAGTTGATGAATGATTGCAAGGCTAGCAACAAGCAGGCTCGCTTATGATCTGCTGAAACATATAGTACATCAGGTTTTTTTGATGAATCTCTCGCATTCATGAAGCAGATTGTCGAAAAGGGCTTTCTGCAAGCAGGAAAACGACTTCTTTTTTTGACAATCCACAGGTTGTAAGCTTGATCCCGGTCTCGGGATTTCCCAAGTCACGGAGTCTTTGATAAAGTTTTAAACTTAAGGAATACCCTATCCAATATATTCATTTTACATTTTACAAAGGCTTATAGTTAATAAGACAAGACAGGTGTCAGTATCAAATCCTTAATCAGTAGTGGACTACTAGTTAACGCACTACTAAAGCGGAGTACCCAGTATGCGCACATCATGATTTGCCATAGGAGCTCAGAGCTCAGCGAATGGATCTATTTTTCGACTGGGTTCTCTTTGTTATGATGAAATCATCCACTTTACAAGAGAATGACTGGATTGGGTGCTCCTAGAATAGAGAAGGATCGATGCAATCGAGTTGGCTGTAGACAAGGATCAAAGATTATTATATATAATTAGTTGGAATCGGACCATAGACTTAGCAGACAACCTGCCTTCTGTGGTGAACCAGAAAAAAGCCCTTGTGCCTTGTATTTGGTGAATCTTAATGGGCCCTACTAAGCCCCCGGATACAACGCTTTGAGCTAGTATAAGCGCTCGATACAGAAGCAGATTCTTCTCCAATTGCTTGGGGAAACCTGATTGAAATGCTTTGGATAACCAAGACTCCTTTTCCAGTTAGGGCTCCAATAAAAAAAAGCAGTATTCCATTATTCCCCCGGCTTATATACGTAACGTAATAACACGTGAGAATTTGAGCAAAGATCAGGATTATTCAGGTCTTCTTTGGCCACTCCGGGTATAGGAAGCCCCCTTTTAGAGCAAGTTTTCACATGTCGTTCCCCTTTCCAAAGTCCTTTCTTTACGTTCGATCCTTTCATTTACACCTTTGTTTGACTCATATTTCCTCTTATTCTGATTTCGGCAGTAAACTAAATAGAAGGCACGGATTAACTATAGAAAGGGCTTATTAAAAGTTATTAAAGATAAAGGTTGGGCTTTCCGTATAAAATGGGCTATTGGTCCTTTATCGACGTTTCATTTTGAAAGAAAAAGTTTCTAAAGCGCTATTTCAGTTGTTAATAGCCCTTTTTTCCATCCAAACCTTATCCCATCCATTGAAAGCTTTTAAGCTTAAATCAAGATCTTTCAATAGGTCTTCTCCTCTTTCTTTTGTAAGAATGGATGGTGACGGAACGGAATTCAATCTAAAGGGAAGGGATCTATTCAGGAGAAAGATATTAGTTACTACTTAACTTAACAACTTCACGTTATTGCAGGGTGGGTTCCGAAACATCATTCTCATCGGCAGGGCAACCACATCAAAGGGTCAGGTTTTTAGTAGTTCAGGGTTGCTGAGAGCCCAGTATAGAACTTTTATCTGACTAGGAGCAGCTAAGCCCCTACCTATATAGTCATAGTCTATTTAACCCACCCGGAGAACGATATAGGGGGAGGCCCACTTCTTCCTGCTGTTCTTCCAGCAGAAAGGGTGGGAATGGTCTTGCCGCAACCACGTGAAATCATCTTAATGCACGGGTGGCGTGCTATAATAGCCTCACAAGGGGTTCATCTTTAGTAAGCCAGCTGAGCTTATCCGTTGAGATGGAGTAAGCATCACACAGCAGCCTAACCTAAGAAATGGCAGGTCTACGAACCTGGTTGAGTTTTACTTTATGTTGGAGGAACCTTTTAAGAGGGGTCTTTTATGATAGTAAGATAGATGAAACTTCCAACAACTCTTCTGCCCCTCTGTTATCGAAAGGAGGATCATAAAGGTGCTTTTTCGTTTATGCAGAACTTTAGGGGCTTGCTTTTGAACCCTTCATAATGTTTGGGGGGTGTACCCATCCGAGTGGACTATCAACGTCTACTCTTTAATGGACTAGGGAGTGACTCGTTCGGTTTGCCCGCTATGGTATAGCGGAATGCTTATCGCAATGATCGGATTGATATTTTCATATTGGAACGGAGGATGGGTAGGACCTGTGCCCGTTCTAGGTTGAGGCTTCCTCTTCCAGATTATTCTTAAATGAAATCATTTTGAATCTCCTCTCTCCTTGCCTTGTCCAATAGGCTGTTTCCAGGATAGGCTTACTACAGCTCATGCAAACTATATTTATAGGAGAGAAGAGGGGGTGAGTTCTCCATCTCTCTTAGGAAGGTCTTCTTTCTTTTGACAATATTTTATTTTGATGTTCGAGATCGCCTCCGTGTGGTTCATCCTTATTTTAGAGATGAGATTAGAGAATGAGTAAAGTCAGACTGCTCGGTAACCAAAGGAAAGGTCGTCGCAAAATCGAATAGCTTTCTTCGAGAGTCAACTTTTTCGGCTGAGGAAGGGTAGCACGCCAGGTACTTCGGTCGGCTTACATCCTAAGGACGCTACTATCAAACATCGCGATAAAAAACCTTCTGTTCCATTTAGATAAATAATATGGCCATGCTTCATCTGAAGCGGGATCCCTTTAGGTGACTGGTAGCTCGGCTCTCAAAGTGAGTTGTCTTCCCTGCCAGCCATGCCAGACGGACCTAGTCTCTTACACAATCAGGTAAAGTCAGGAAAATCCTAACCCCTCGCCTGGTAATCTTTCGGAAAGGTTGCTTCCGTTTCCTCTTCTTCGAGTTGACTAAAGTGGTGCGCCTTCGCTCCATTCCAAAGTAATAGGATCCGTCCTTTCGGAATCCTCTATCGAAGGAAGTCATCGTTCTTCCTAGACTTATTTGACTAGCCTATATCTACTCGATTTGAGTCACTGACTTATTTTGCATGAGATGCCTAAAACTCACTCTTTCTTTTTCTAGACGGAAATGGCAATAGAATAGATATACTGATTTAGTCCCCGGATATGCCCCTATTTGAGGATCTCGACTAGCGAGCCTATTGAACACTAGCCGAATCCTATATTGGGGAAACCATTCCCTATCTTGGGGTAGAACTCAGACTTGAAATCCCGATTCTTACCTGGAGGAGATAGGATAGAACAATGCGGACCTTTGCTGAGGACGTTCTCCCTCCTCCTATCGCCGCTCTTTCAATACGGGATAGAGGCACCCTACTTATGGACAAGACCCATAAAGGTATCACGCTTAGTGCCTGGAACAAAGTAACCCCCTGGGGGGAAGAATCTGGGGACAAAACGAAAGGAAGGAAAGAGTTCATCTTTTCATACTTAGCCAGGAATGCCAGATCCAGAGAAGAGGGACGGTGTCCTCACTTTCGGATAAAAAGCCACCCATTCTGTTAGAAACCTATTCTATTCATAAAGAAGTTGTTGACTCAGATGTCCTGCCCCCACTTCTATTGCTAGTTCCCTCAGGCAGAGAGGTCTATTGGACCGGGGAAGCCCCTCTTCTTTTATTGCTCGGGGGCTAGCAGCACACTAAAGGTATACCTGCCCTTCTTCCCATGAAGAAACTAACGCCCATGGGGGACTGACTTCGATAGAGGATTATTGGGAAAGGCATTACTACTATATGACTTGGCAGGTTTCATCATTCTTCCACCTCGAGGGATCGATGTGGGAAGGGGACTTTTCACTATG